>NC_090275.1:83937334-84238792 GCF_040414725.1 Anabrus simplex
ATGTGTGGGAAAAAGCGGTAGAAGAATATTTAATATTTCTAAACCTTTCCATACGCACAGGATGAGATGGGTATATCCCTATGGTAATGGAATGGATGATACTGCCAGCAACTCTACGCTGAGTGTCGGGTAGTTGACGGAATATCCTCTAAGGTAGTTGCTTTACGTCGCACCGACACAGATAGATCTTATGGTGACGATGGGACAGGAAAAGCCTAGGAATGGGAAAGAATCGGCCGTGGCCTCAATTAAGGTACTGCCGCAGCATTTGCCTGGTGTGACAATGGGAAATCACGGAAAACCATCCTCACGCCTGCCGACAGTGGGATTCAAAACCACTATCTCCCGGATGCGAGATCCTAACCGAACAGCCAACTCGCCCGGTATATCCTCGAAGCCAAGAGATCGATGTAAGTGCCAGTTCCATCAGCTAGTGGGCAAGACGAGTATGACGTTACCGATATAGTGAAGCGCAACAGCCATAGCCGGCTGTTAACACTAGGACAATTTACTGTGCAAATAAACAAAATCTATCTTACCATATTAAGTAATGAATATCCTGTTCAGATGTGATCACAAAGCTGTATAGTAGTACTCTGTCACGTTCAGAGTTTGAATCACTACAACTGCCTACCAACAGGTATGAGTTCTTCAAGCTGCCCATTCCTCTTCCAGTACTCAACTTGTAAAGTTCATACTCATCTGTGGTGATGCGCTCTTTATCCTCGAGTAACTGGTACATATTTTTGTCAGCAATTAGGTGCTTCACAGGACTGTCATTAGCCAGTTCTTTTAAATTGTATTTCCTGCCAGATGATGGTACTTCATTAATCTCATGGGTGAAGTACAACACATTGCCCATACTAAGACACATCTGACATGTTTGGTACAAGCTGTTTTTAAGTCAAGTAATGAAGTTATAGACCTTCATAGTTTATTTCAACATGCATAGTCCAAACCTTTCCTTACTACCTGCATATAATCTCCCTGACCTGCGCTGTTCAAATACAGAAAACCTAGTGCATCGTCCTCCTGAAACTTCATTAAAGTATATGATGGACGAATACAAGTTTCATAAAAAAATAGGACAGATCTTGTTATCCTCTGTTCTCAGGTACACCACTCTCTTAAGCAATGTAGTTTCTTTCATCTTCTTAAATTTAAACCCTATAGAATGCAATACTTACCTCAGAAGTTTGTGACTCGTCTTGTTATACAGCAACCTTTAAAAGAAATGATTCTAGATCCACCTTATTCAACACCAATATTGGTGGCAATACAGAACAGCGAATATGAGATGTATAAACTGCAGATCGCCTTGTTCCGTCCGATGATGCACTTACCTGTATCATCTAGTATAATTTCCTTATTTAATACTCTGTTTTTGCCTAGAGTGGATAACTTCATTCCATTATCACATCCCTTCTGATATTCTTAATAAATGTCTGATTTTTCCTTACCACTGAAGTTCATTTACTTGCTTGAAAGGCAAGCTAAAGGAAATTGCACTCTTTTCTGAATCACAAAAAGGAATTCCATTCCCTATGAACAACTTTGTTTTAGCACTTGCCATTACCTACCATATGGAGAAAATACACTTCCAATAAAATACAATATATTCAATCAACGGCATCAGCAAAAATCTTGCACAAGACAGGTCAACACTGTGTACAAAAGCCGATAGCACAGCTAATTGGGCACCATTCCTGCCAGCACATACCTCAGTATTGCCAAGCTGTGCACAGTGGGAATGGGAATTTCTCATGCTCGAGAAATGGCCAAAATCTGGAGGATCTCAAAGCATCCTGAGAGAAAGCGAACAGTGCCGCATTCTCTTGAGCGCCTTTGCGAATTACAACAAAATGCTGGTGTTAGAATTTCTTGTTCAAAGTGCAGTATTCGGGTTATTTTAAATGACTGCAGTTTTAGTCGATCTGCCTTGGAACACTTCGAATATTTCTTTTGACCTTTTATTTAAGTTCATATGACCACATCTGCTTATTTACAGAAAGGAATGACACAGAAACTCATCTTAAAAAATGAACACAAAAATCAAACAGTTCATTCCTAACCTTCCTAATACGTTCTTGGGTTGTGAAATAGTGGAACTACGTTAACTGTATCACATTCACGCCAGTCCAATGATTAGGCTAAAATAAAGTAACTGATTTTTGCTCGTGGGTCGAGTGTGATGTCGCAAACTTACTTACAGCTTCTTCATGTATAATTTCCTGTGAACAGAAGGGCAAACTTCTATTCATAACACAACCTATTGTCCAGCTATATCAGTGCAGAAGTATGGAAAATCACAATGTTGATCTGAAAGGAAAGAGGGTTTGGCTAGGACTGAGAAAGAAGAATGCCTCATACAGTTTGTGATTTAGACAATAACACTCCTTCAGTTCATCTTTATTACCATTAATTTGAGACATATAAAAGAAACAGAAGAAAAATTCTGATGAAATATCACTAAAATACAAAATGAACTAAGATTAGCACAAACTTTCACAATCTCATGTCACAGAACAACCACCTTACAAGTTAATTGCAGAGAGCATAATACATCTTGTTCCATAAGCTGTGAAAATTCTTCTTTCTTGAGAAAACTACTTTTCATTACAAAAATGAACATGCATTGCTTGGAATTTAAATCATGACCTCCTTGGTGACCAACCAACAGTAATGTTATCCAGATACCATGCCCCTCTAAAAAGAAATTGTAAATGTTAATTAAAGACCACTACTAAAATAAGTATTTTTTTTAGATTCACACAAAATATTATTCCTCATTCAATTCTGGAGTTTGAAAGAAATACCCTACATAATCGAGTGTTTTAACCTGTTGACTCGGTGGGACGCACAGGCCCTACTAAATTTAAAAGCTAAAGTCCATTGGGATTTACCTGTCCAACTTAAGGATAGTGCTGCAGTCTGGTGGAATTATTGAGAACTGCACAGAGAATGATCAGTTTAACACTGTACACATTTATGGACCTGTGACAACAGTTGAAGTGTAGTCTGCACAGTAATGGCAATGTCCGAATTTACTCATATGGTGCGGCAATATGAAGGTAGGTCAATTGTGTATATTATGAAGGTGTGATTAATTCTGAATATTGTGGTGTAAAATTTATGGATTTCACCACGAAATGTAAAGTAATATGCATTTCACTTAGTGGGACGTATTTTATCCAATGAATTGTAGGTGTCATGAGGTCGGTGTTTATCAGACCACATCATGCACATTTCTTGGGTGTTTAAAGTGTCTTATTTCTGAAGGAATATTTATGCCATTAATTTGTCGTACTTGTTTACGATCAAAGCGCGGTTCCACAACAACGGAACCGTTGGAGTGTGGATAATCCCCATTCGGTACAACAGGCAACATTTCAGGTACAGTGGGGCATGAATGTATGTCGCTGAGAGGCACAACAGTCTGACAGTAATACAGCAAAACATCGTCAATTCATTGCGACGCAAAAATCCAACTTTGAATTACGCGATTTCAAATTAACCGCAAACTCTTAATTCAGAAATGCCAACCCTTGCTGTGTCACAAAATGTTCCAAGACCTGTTACTGCATGCAATTAACCTTGATTCACATTTTAAACCTTTCAAATGTCATGAAAGAAAACTATTTCCAATATGTACCCAAGGTACATTTACAGTATTCAAATAATGCACTTCGATAACTTACTGACATACATAACGTCACGCAATGAAAGGAAAAATAAGCATGACTGAAAGACGAAGAGAAATCTATGCTGGCTTCCCTGTGCAAGTCCTTTGTCCATTGGATGACTGTACTGATGCATTTTAGATGCCCTGTACTTCCACGGAAAGTAAACGATGCCCTTAAAACATCGTGGCTTATCAAACTTTCCTATGACGAGGGGAGAAAGTCTCTTGCTTTCGTCTGCATTACAACACAGTACCTGGGCACACAGGAATCAGTGGAAATGAAGAAGCTGACAAACTAGCAGAACAAGGCTCAGAAGGTCCTTCCATACAACCAGAACCGTTCCTGGGAGTATCACTCCGAAGTGTGAAACTGGTAATATCCCAGTGGACAAACAAGCCTCACTTAGACATTAGGAAGAGGTTAACCACAGCAAGGCAGGCACGTGGACTTATCGAAGGGCATAGCTAAAGATATAAAAAGGCCCTAATAAACCTGAATAGGACCAGAATACAAATAGTAGTTGGACTGTTGACAGGCCACAATACTTTACAGAGACACCTACACATCATGAAAATCAGTCAGGATCCGATGTGTAGAAGATGCGGTACGGAGGAGGCTCTTGCAAGCACTAAGACATTGATATCTTGGCTCATTTTGTGAACCTGGAAGACATCAGGAATGCCAACATCTGGACACTGGTATCCTGTATAGGAGCACTAGGACTGAACTAGGCAAACCGGTTTAAGGGACACAAAGGGTCTTCACAGACCTATGTGTGGAACCCTGCGAAGGCAGGGCTCAACAATTCCTAATCTATCTATCTATCTATCTATCTATCTATATACAACACAGTAAAGTGACTATCCTTGTACAATTTTCCACCATGGAACTTCTCTCGTAATTCAGAAATGCCAACCCGTGGCGCATCACAGAGTATTCTAAGACCCATTAATGCATGTAGTTTCAAATGCCATGGAAAAAAATATTTCCAAAATGTATCCAACATGATGCATTTACATTATTCAAATAATGCACTGGGATAAATCACTGGCTAACAAAACCTCACGCAAAAAAAAAAAAAAAAACCTTTTCAAATACGAGGACAAATTATGCTGGCTCCCCTGTACAAATTCTTTTACTTTTTGGATTACTGTACTGTTTCCATTCTTTGGAGGCTTTGTACTTGCATGGAAAATCCCCGACGCCCTTAAAACATCTTGGCTAATCGAACTTTACTATGAAGAGGTGAGGACGTATCTCGCTTCTGTGTGCACTGCAACACAGTACAATGACCCCTACCACTGTACGATTTCCCAACTGGCATCTCTCTTCTTTGAAACGATAAGCCAGTTTGGGCTTGGCATAAAAAATGCAGTTTTATCGGCATTGACAAATCATTCAGTGCGTACGAAATGATTATATGAGCCATGCTTTTCCGCGAACTGTGGGCATCGCCAGTGTTCATGAATTCTGCATCTCTGCACACTGCCTGTTACGTGATATTGTGGCATTCCTTATGGCGCTGAATGCAAAAGAATTACGATTTCACTCATCTTAGCTAATATGAAGCACACTGTAGACAAACTGGAGTGAGTGTGTGCGCAAAGCTACCCTTGCATGTTCCGGATGACGCGTTCCATCATGGCACAGATAAATTTTGAACTTAAATTACACCGTAAAATACTAGTAGAACCCCTATTTAGCATTTTTGTAGGGACTGGAATTTTTAACCATGAATGAGGGTTAACCTTAAATTGAGGTTTCAGTAGAAAGAAACCTTTTTCCAGAAATCTTTGACTGCATTGACAAATTGCACCAACACACATTACTTACACGACAATATATTGACTTACGTTACCTGTACAAATACAAATTCACACAACCGTTAGTGTCGCATATTTTTAAATAATCAAAGATGGTAGTTTGCTTTTTAGCAAAACTTTTCCAGAAAACCTTGCAGGTATTGACATAAACTGCACTAACAGACGTAATTTACACAATAATAACAATAAAACAAGGAGATACCTACCATATGCACCATACTGTAATTAGGCGTACACTATTTTATGTAACAAATTAATACAATAGTCAAACACCATACATTCCCAGCACACAACAAAAATTAAAACATCCACAAATTATTTACACAATGACAAATATATATGGAGTTATTTTGCCTATAAACAGTACATAGACCTATTTACACAACTGTCATTTTTTGAAATAATTGAACATGGTAATTTGCTTTTAAGCAAATCCTTTTCCAGACATCTTTGACAAAGTGCCAATACACATACATACAGTAATTTACACAATAACAATAAAACGAGGAGATACCTACCCTACACATTAAACTGTTTTTAGGTCTACAACATTTTATGTAACATTAAATTAATACAGTAGTGAAAGATCATAGATTTGCAGCACAGTACAAAATCATAACACCCACAACATATTTACACAATAACAACAATATACTGAGTTACTTTGCCTGTATACAGTACATATTTACACAACTGTCAGTGTCATTTTTTACATAATCAAAGATTGTAGTTTGCTTTTTAGCAGAACGTTTCCAGAAATCCTTGCCTGTATTGACAAATTGCACCAACACACATAATTTACACAATGACAACAATAAAACAAGGAGACACCTACCCTATGCACTTTACTGTAATTAGGCCTACAACATTTTCTATAACATTAACCCCCAGAACTCCTAATGGAAGTCCTACCATGTCATATTTTGTACTGTTTACGCTTTCCTTTTCTTTACAGGAAATTCTCGCATTATGCTCATGAAAACCGTCTTGTTATGATATAATGGCTTTGTTCATTATTTCATTAGTCATTCTGCATTATTGTGCTGTTTATTTTCACTTTGTTACGCTGATACCTAGGCTGAGACTAATGGTCTAGCCCATCTAGAATATATCAACAGTATTCCGTTGGCTGTTCTGCTGCGACAATGAGCTAGTTTCTACTGTGACAGTACCCAAGTAATAACTGGCTCTTACAAGTGATTTTATATAGCGAGCATGATTCAAGTGAAGGTGTTTTCAGTGAAGACGAATCGGACTATATACCAGAAAGTGATGTAAATAGCAGTGAGGAGGATGATCATGTCAGTGCAGTGAGTGAAATAAACTATGTGAGTACAGTTGCTGATATTGATCTTATTTATTCTGATAGTACACTTCAACCAATATACAGTGTGTATATGGCCAATTCCAGGCGTCGCGTGTTAACATTTGTACATTTCCTTTTAACATATACATGAAACTTACCATCTAAACAAATTGAGTTTGCATAATGTCTAGGTGATACTTAATAACCCCCACAAATGTCATTGTTACAAACCCGATGTATGCGATTTTACAAACTTTTAAACGTAGCGATCGGTGTTTACATAGGACGGATTTTAACTTCGCATACCTTTACGTTTTTTTCTAAATTCTGCGAATTGTGGCAACTTAACTTTTATTAGTGATGTTAATATATTTTTTACAAGGACATTTTGTGAAAAAAAAATAAATGTGTAAGTTGCATAATGTCTGTCAAATACATTTAAAAGCTATTGTCGCGTTTACTTGACAGCGTCGCGGGATTACACGTGAATCTGCGCTATGGCATGAGGGGCTAATAAATCATTAACTCCGCATCAAATACGATCACTGAATGATAAAATGTATATTTAATTTTGCAGCAAATAATAATAAATAAGGGGAGTGATGGTGCAACGGTCAAACTGCATGCAACCATCAAGACGGAGTGGGTTCAAGTCCTGATTAATGCATCTGTGATTTTCGACGTGAAAGTCACGTCTGAGGGTTCAGATTTCACATAAAATGTGTGGTTCCATCGCTTATGATAGTGTGATTATCGAGTACGTAAAACTACAAGCTTTCTTTGTCATAATAATGATAATAATAATATATGAAACTATAGACAATGGTACGGACATGTGGCCTAACTAAAGTATTTTTATGAATTGTCACACATTTAAATAACACTAATAACAGTGTATGTAAAATAAAGTGAAATATTTAAAAATACCTGGACATTCAACGCTTATCGGTATTTAGCCTACAGTTTGAATCAAAACTTGATCAGAAAAAAATATAAAGTGAAAAAAATTTTAAAAAATAAAAAATTTACGTTCATTCTGGTTCTGGTATAGACTCATTAAAATACCATTTCCCACAAATAAAACTAGGTACCGGTAATTTTCATTCGATTTCACTTTCATTTAAAAAGCACTCGTCTTTTGTCGGTGGTTCACAAAACAGTTTAGCTTTAGCATTGCATTTGCGAAAATTGGTTACAAAATAAACATCACTTTCAGTTATCGTACAAACAAAATACTTGGAATGTTTCTTTCCGCTGTATTTTCCAAGGACGAAGTCTCCCACTTCAAAGGTCGTACCACGGGGTGTATTTTTGTTGCCTGCTTCGATCTTGTAGTCTGGATGTAGAGAGTGTGTGGCAGTTGCTTCTGAATAATATTTTCTTGCCTGAACTATGTATTTTTTAAATTGCTCCGCATAGTGAATATCATGTGTTCCTCGTACTGCACAGATATCGGCGAAGCAGCTTTTCAGAAGGGGTTTACTCCTTTCAAAATCTTCAGAAGGAACAAATATAACATTTGTGTTTGTTGAATTTCTTTTCGCTACTTCCACGACATCGTGAACATTTATAAGGTGTTGTTTTGCACGTAGAGTAACAGTCAAATTACGTTTTAGAGTTCCACCAACACCGTCAACAGCATGTTTCCCGTGACCTGACGCAAAAAATTTCAAGTTACATTCATAGCAAAAGTTTCCTAAACGGTAGGTTTGCAAACATGAACCTTTGCTTGAACTGGCTCGTCGCCCCGTCTGTGAAGATAAACACACTTGTGATTTCTGGTCGATTTTCCTTGATGTATGTTAATACTCTGCTTAATAATGAGTGCGTGGCATATTTTTCATGCTCCATATGGTCAGACATAATCGCATTTCCTCCCGCAAACCACGCAACAGCAGTAAATATCGTAACTTGTCGGTGATGCCAAAAACAACGCTGAATTTCATCTTGTGAAAAAATAGTGAAATTCTCCACAAAATACACTTGCAAAACCACTGAATTTTCAGTCCTATGTTTTTTCTGCACTTCGAACATTTTGCTTTGCACTCCTTTAATAAATGTGTGTTTCATAAACAAGGGACACGAATTTATCAGTTTATCAAAACACTCTTGAACTGTGCCAGATTCTTGAATTCGAGATACGTGATTTTCATCACCACTTTGCCACTGGTACCACTCAATTCCGTCTCGAGCATTCCTGTACACATGGCTCCATGCGATGGAGAACTATCGGCCGCCCGCTTGCGAGAACATCGTAAACACGCTGCGTATTTTACTATCAGCTTCGTATGAATCCATTTGAAATTTTAAACAAATGATATAGCAGCTTGAAAGGGTGTACAGCATTGGCTTTGCATACCTAATTTTATTCAAATTGAGTCGCATACTTTTCGTCTACAGAAACTTTTATACCCTTTTCGCCGCGTGTTTACACGGCCTGCAGCAATAAATACGTTGCCTTATTATACCTTATATAAACTGTTAATAACCTGAATAAGTACTTTACTACAAAGAGAAAGAGCATTAGAATTAACATTTACCATACTTATTTTGATACCTTTTCATAATAATAAACAGTTAATCAATCAATACTGATCTGCATTTAGGGCAGTCGCCCAGGTGGCAGATTCCCTATCTCTTGTTTTCCTAGACTTTTCCTAAATGATTTTAAAGAAACTGGAAATTTATTGAACGTCTCCCTTGGTAAGTTATTCCAATCTGTAACTCCCTTCCTATAAATGAATATTTGCCCCAGTTTGTCCTCTTGAATTCCAACCTTATCTTCATATTGTGATCTTTCCTACTTTTATAAATGCCACTCAAACTTATTCGTCTACTAATATCATTCCACGCCATCTCTCCGCTGACAGCTCGGAACATATGACTTAGTCGAGCGGCTCTTCTTCCTCTCAGTTCTTCCCAACCCAAACTTGGCAACATTTTTGTAACACTACTCTTTTGTCGGAAATCACCCAGAACAAATCGAACTGCTTTTCTTTGGATTTTTTCCAGTTCTTGAATCAGTTAATCCTGTGAGGGTCCCATACACTGGAACCATACTCTAGTTGGGGTCTTACCAGAGACTTATAAGCCCTCTCCTTTACATCCTTACTACAACCCCTGAACACCCTCATAACCATGTGCAGAGATCTGTACCCTTTATTTATAATCCCATTTATGTGATTACCCCAATGAAGATCTTACCTTATATTAACACCTCGATACTTACAATGATCCCCAAAAGGAACTTTCACCCCATCAATACAGTAATTAAAACAGAGGACTTCCTATTTGTGAAGCTCGCAACCTGACTTTTAACTCCGTTTATCAACATACCATTATCTGCTGTCCATCTCACAACATTATCGAGGTCACGTTGCAGTTGCTCAGAATCTTGCAACTTAATTTTTACTCTATAGAGAATATCATCCGCAAAAAGCCTTACCTTCTATTCCACTCCTTTACTCATATCACTTTTATATATAAGAAAACATAAAGGTCCAATAATACTGCCTTGAGGAATTCCCCTCTTAATCATTACAGGGTCAGATAAAGCATCACCTACTCTAATTCTCTGAGATCTATTTTCTAGAAATATAGCAACCCATTCAGTCACTCTTTTGTCTAGTCCAATTGCACTCATTTTTGCCAGTAGTCTCCCATGATCCACCCTATCAAATGCTTTAGACAGGTCAATCGCGATACAGTCGTGAATATGTTTGCAAAAGTTACCACGAATGAGGTGATCCACACATGTACACGTGAACTGATGGATGCACACCTTGCACAAATGACAGCTTAAAGGACAACCATCGCAAGCAGCTGTTTTAATGAAATTTCCTATAGCAAAAGACCCACATTTCATATGAACGGGCATACTTGGACGAAAAGTACTCATGAAAAGATGTAAGCTCTTCATCGTTAGAACCTATCTCTAAAAAGGCTTCAAGAAGCTGGTGGAAGTATTCTTCATCCAATTCTACTAGGATGACAATGCCTGCCAAACTTGAACTTGTTTTTCATCATTTCTTATTTTCTTCAACTTGTTCTTCCAGGATCTTAGGATATGCCAAAAGCACAGGAGTTTGCGAATGCGGACAGACATGACTTGAGACCATGAATTGTAATAGGCTGGATAATCATCAGACATAAAAACCACTATCATTATTGTAGTTAACTGAAAGTCATAGGGTGCTATCCATCAGTACTTTGAAGTTTGTAAATTTCGAGAGCATTATCTTCTGGTATGGTGGCATAATCGCAACCAAGAAGTCTTCGGTGCTCAGTTCACTGGTCTCATCCTCTTCCCCTTGTTTCTTATAACAAATGAAGGGACAGTCAGAACCCAAAAGCAGTTGCTGGGTTACCCACATGTCCAAACTAACAAAGTCATTTGGATGTGCTCTATCACTGTCAAGATTATAATCTCTAATGATATCGTCCCTGCTCTGGCAAACTAACAAATCTGCAAATTGTCAAAAGGTTAGGAGAGCTGAAAGAAGTTGTGATTACTCATGTCAAATCAATTTTTATATTTAATTATTGGTTTTGTGTGTTAGGCATACAGAACCAGCTGCAGATGTGAGACTTTGTCAGAGGGTAGACAATATATAAATAACAATATCTAGACCAGAACTTCAGATTCCTTAGTTTGTCAGTTTCGCTAGTTTGCCACAGTGGGGACGGGTTTAGCCGTAATTTTAATTATGTTAAATTGAATATAAAATTGTATTATTCTTATGGCATCATTTTCGGGACCTGAATTTTCTTCTGTTAAAATGTGGGTTTACGTTAAATCGAGGTCACGTCAATCGGGGTCATACTTTATTTTTTTGAAAGTTAAGGCAGTTTTGAATTGAAAGTCAATTTCGGTAATGGGAGAGACACTGTTCTTATTACAAGTAATGAAAATCATTTTATTTTCCGTATTGAAAGAATCTCAATAATAATATAAGAGAATTTATTGGACTCCAACCTATTCAATACATTACAGGATGTTAACACTTTTAGTTAAACATCGTTAAAATGGAGACATGTTTCGCCCTCCATGTGGGGCATCATCAGTCATATCAAAGCACCTCAAAATTAAACCAGACGTCTGGTTGGAAATTATGAACATAATATGTAAGAAAGAATACATTAAAAAATACGTACAAAGTCCTATCCTAAACGAAATAACAATAGACTACTTACACATAGTAAAATACGCTAGTGGTTTCTTAATATTAAAATGAGGCCATCATATGCACAGAATAAAAATGCAAGTAATCAAAGTCTATATGATATTGAGTTCGATGGTAGTTCTACGTAGTATATACAAATGTTGGCAAAATAAAACACAATTTATAATTACTGTACACTTATTTATAATTGTTAAAATTGATGAGGTAAAACATTCCATTTTGTCTATTTGTAATTTGGCTCCAACCAAAATAATTCGCCCTAGGATTCATGAGGTAGTCAACTGCGTTGGTCACTCTCTATATGAAATGGAGTGCACAGTGCAAGTGAACAGCTTTTGTTAATTACAAAATGAGGCCGTGCTAAGACAGAGTTAAAACAACACCGGCTTCAAATGAAGATAGTTTAAAACATCATTAGATTCTTCCGAGTCGACTAAAGGTTTGCGTATGTTTTGTTGTTGAAGTGTGGGAAAGTCAGTTGTTGGTTGAATGGGCAACGGTCAAAAATGTTGTGCAGTGCAATCGGTGTTTGAGCTGTCCTACATGTGAGGGAAATCTGAAAATGGAGGATTTGTCTTAATTAGTTAAGTGAAATGACGGAAAAAGAGAAAAAAAGGGGAAATCATTGAGAAATGAAAGATGTGAAAGTTAAAACTTACCTTGAAAGCTGTTGAGCTGTTACCTAATTGCTAGGAAGTTTGTGGAGCACTGGCTGTCACTAATGTCCTGCTCCTCGTGTTGTACGTGTGACGTCTTAGAGGAGGGGAGTGGATTTGAGAAGGCGGGGCTGTGGGTATGTGATTGGCGCTTGGGGAGGCGTTGTGTGCATTGGAGGGAGAATAGAGGCGTGATGAGTTGAGTGGCTTAGTGGGGGTGCTTGGAGAGCTTGTTTTGAGGACGTTAACAAGTCTTTTGTCTTTCAGATTTAAACTATTGAGCGAAAATATTAATTGTTCGTAAAGAGGGCTTCGGTTGTCTATTGGATCATTTAATTTTTTATTCTTATTATATTTTTGGTCCAAAAAAATGTATAAATTTTCGAACTCGGTCATGAGCCTGCCTTTGGAGATCCTGTTCGATTGTGGTAAAACAATGTCTGGTGTCTTTCATATGGATGCTCATGGCTGAGTGTTTATTGTGCTTTTGGGCATTGAAATGTTCTGCATATCTAATTGCAAAGTTTCTACCAGTTTGACCGATATATGAACTGTTACATTCAGCACATTTCAGTCTATAAATGCCCGAGCCCGAAAATTTCATTGTTGTCCGAGTTTATCTTATTGTGGTTGAAAAATAGCTTTTGATTAGAATATGGGTCTTATAGGCTACCCTAATATCATGTTTTTTTAAAGGGGTAGCAATTTGATGTATAATGAATAAACTGTGCACTCCATTTCATATAGAGAGTGACCAACGGAGTTGACTACCTCATGAATCCTAGGGCGAATTATTTTGGTTGGAGCCAAATTACAAATAGACAAATTGGAATGTTTTACCTCATCAATTTTAACAATTATAAATAAGTGTACAGTAATTATAAATTGTGTTTTATTTTGCCAACATTTGTATATACTACGTAGAACTACCATCGAACTCAATATCATATAGACTTTGATTACTTTCATTTTTATACTGTGCATATGATGGCCTCATTTTAATACTAAGAAACCACTAGCGTATTTTACTATGTGTAAGTAGTCTATTGTTATTTCGTTTAGGATAGGACTTTGTACGTGTTTTTTAATGTATTCTTTCTTACATATTATGTTCATAATTTCCAACCAGACGTCTGGTTCAATTTTGAGGTGCTTTGATATGACTGATGATGCCCCACATGGAGGGCGAAACATGTCTCCATTTTAACGATGTTTAACTAAAAAGTGTTAACATCCTGTAATGTATTGAATAGGTTGGAGTCCAATAAATTCTCTTATATTATTATTGAGACACTGTTCTTCGAATTACGAGTTATCCGTATTTCGAATTAAACAATTTAAATAACAAGTAAAACTGTACCTAATATCTCCAGGAACAGGAGCTTCTTTGAATTAGGTGGGATTTCGAATGAACAGATTTCAAATTATTGAGGTTCTACTGTACTGCAATTTGGAGCATACGGCAAGTGTTCCAACATTCACTGGCCAAGCAGATGATTTGTAATGGTTCAAATCCTGTTACAAGATGATATCTGTATTTTTATTATTATTTCAGCTGTGATATTATTAGTATTATTATTATTATTGTATCATTATTATTATGTCCGTATTATTTTTATTTTATCTGTGAGATCACTATTATTGTATCATCATTCTTATTCAATTCAATTATGCAATGCTTATCGCTTGCGTGATGGTAGTTAACTGTATGCATATATGTGTATATGTAGTATAACACTATATTGCTATATTGTGTGCAATTCTGCTGGTGATTCTGTCAAGTCATCGCAGCATCATGGCTACATCATCGTGAGCATTTAGCAATGAGCTCAGAAACTCAGGCCGCCCCGGACGATTTCACCACTGTATGTAATATACGTCGCGTAGTGGGAGTCGGTAATAGTTATTTCTGGAGATTACGTAGGTGTGCCGTGCTGCGTCTATATAAAGTGGCTGCATATTGTAGCGTCAGTCATTATTCAATTGGATGCAGAGGCCTAAGTCGGTCAGTCAACGAGAGTCAACGAGTGGGAACAAGATGGAGAAGACTCAATGAGCCATTAGTCTTTGGTCATTGAGAGAGTGAGGCCAAAGTTGGTCGGTCACTTAGTTGAAGATATGGACGGGAAGGCGTACCACTTGCAAAGAAGTGATACCATACAGACTTACAAAAACGTCTGATGATATGGAGAAGAAGCAGTCACAAGGATGTATCACCAAGTTAGGCGTGACACATCTACAGTAAACACCAGATCTAAGGAATACGTCATAATTACACTCAAAGTGTTGAAGGTACAGTCAAGTGAAACAGTGCGGGATACATTTCATATAAATTGTTAAATGTCCGGTCAAGAAGAATCCAAATTCATGCCTAGTTTCTTTCAATTGCAATGTCATAATTTCATATTCACATCTGTTTTATCGCAGCAAGACTTACTATTTTTCATATACAATTTAAAGAATATATTTTCTTCGATCAAATGAATTCATAGTATTATTTCAATAACAGTAAAGTTTCTTAACCTCAAAATTAATGGGGAAACCGAACGCCAATCTCCTTTTCCCAGAATTTATATGGTATGTTGTCAAAAGTAAGCTTATTACCCCACACCCTAGAGATAGTCAAGAGTCTCATTCTATTATTGCTGCACTGAGTGGCAGATGGCGCCCTTCAAATAACGTATGTGTAAGTAAGCAGGTAACAAGTAAGCGTTTCCCTTTCACCAGTCGTATGAATCTCTCATACATCATGTCTTTGGAGAACCGAAGCAAAATGGACACGCATTTATCAACAAGGTCCGACGAGTGTGTATTTTATTTAATGAATATTAATTTTCATATTAAATTTCTGATTCAGATTTTTCAAGTTAAATTCAGAGTTATATGTTTGTTAAATACAGTAATCGACTTAGGAACATCTCAGATTCTTCCATTCCAATATTTCTTCATCTGTTGGTTTACTTGACTGCTTTTCCATAAATCTTGGCTTCTTTGTTGAGAAGAAACGTGGTTGCACTCTATACTTCTCTTCCGAGTTGCAGGTGCATTCAAGTGGGAAGAGCTGCTCTCACTGTTCTTCAAGGCTTCATGCACCATGGTCATGAGTCTTTCAGCACTCCTGATGATACGTGGCAAGTGTGGATTGTCTACACTTTGTGTAGCACCAATGCAAATTTCAAGGAGCCTCTTAACTTTCTTCTTGTCGTCGACGACTTCACCTACATCCTCACCAACGGCAGGCAGACACATCGCCATTTCCTCCATTTCCTCACATAATGCACCAGCTTTCACCTCTTCTGTACTAGGCCCAGTATGTACTGAATCAACCAAATTTGAATAACGTAGGCAGGCGTGAATATGTTTGCAAAAGTTACCACGAATGAGGTGATCCACACATGTACATGTGAATTGATGGATGCACACCTTGCACAAATGACAGCTTAAAGGACAACCATCGCAAGCAGCTGTTTTACTGAAATTTACCCAGTATGGACCTCGAGACTCTGCCTTTGAGGACTGAACTCTCCATGAACCTTCTCCAACATTTTCAATAGCTTCATCCTTCACAAGGACACTCTTTTTGTGGCTTTCAGAGATCATCGCCATACGCATTGTGGGTTTCCCTTTCACCAGTCGTATGAATCTCTCATACATCATGTCTTTGGAGAACCGAAGCAAAATGGACACGCATTTATCAACTCTCCTATTGATCTTACCATCAAGGTAACAGTACTTCAACTTTTTGTGGAAAGCTTCCAAGTACATATTCGTATTTAAACCCAAGCCTTTCCTATAACAAAAGGCCCACATTTCATATGAATGGGCATACTTGGACGAAAAGTACTCATGAAAAGACTAAAGCTCGTCATCGTTGGAACATATCTCTAAAAATGCTTCAAGAAGCTGGTGGAAGATTTCCTCATCCAATTCTACTAGGATGACAATTAATGCCTGCCAAACTTGAACTTGCTTTTCATCATTTCCTATTTTCTTCAAGTTGTTCTTCCACGATCTTAGGATATGCCAAGAGCACAGGAGTTTGTGATTGGGGACAGACATGACTTGAGACCATGAATTGTAATAGGCTGGATAATCATCAGACAAAAAAACCTAACACATCACACGATGTTCAACAGCATCTCTAACAGCAACCAAGAATCTCTTCATTGCAGACTGATCGGTTTTATTACTGATACAAAATGCAATGGGCACTCCAGCACCAAACTCATCCACTATCATTACTGTAGTTAACTGAAAGTCATAGGCATTTGTTCCATGGGTGCTATCCATCAGTACTTTGAAGTTTGTAAATTTCGAGAGCATCATCTTCTGGTATGGTGTCATAATCACAACCAAGAAGTCTTCAGTGTTCAGTTCACCAGTCTCATCCTCTTCCCCTTGTTTCTTATAACAAATGATAGGACAGTCAGAACCCAAAAGCTGTTGCTGGGTTACCCACATGTCCAGACTGACAAAGTCATTTGGATGCGCTCTATCACTGTCAAGATTATAATCTCTAATGATATTATAAATGTCCACCATATCAATAGCATGTATGCGCTCACTTGGAACACCACTCCTAATCTCTTTTAGAATCTGTTTCTTAGGAATTCCATTCCTAAGTTTCCCAGCAATCAACTCCTTATCAGACCGAGTTAAACGCAGATACTTCAGACAGTTTGTGTTGTATGTCCGGCGCTCCCTGCTCGCTCCGCCAGCCAGCTACACGCGCGCCAAGTGTCATTCTTCTAGCCTCGACGCGCAGCCCTCAGTGCGCGTGCCTGAACCATCGTGTGTGTACTATAAAGAGGAACTCCCAGCCTGTCCAGATGCCCACTTGCCCCGGTGTCCAGCTCCAGAATACACCCTACGTCGAGCACGGAGGCTACTCCTCTTGAAAATGTGCTTCGACCAGGTGGACTGAATTTCTGGCAGTACGAGGTCTCACCTCTGGTCACCGCTCCTCTTCCGCTGCCCATATCCAGTCATACTATTACATACCGTTATATTTCCCTAATTAATGCAAGCTCCCTTGGTTTCGCCAAGTAAGAATTCTTCCAACATTGAACTTGCTTTTATGAACTCAGCAAGGAAGGACTTTCCAAAACATTTATGTCAGTACTTCTGATAGTTTTCGACTATCGACTTTTCATATATCAAGGACTATCTTTTCAAGATAGAAGTGGATGTAAATACTGCAAACTTGTATATAGTGTACAAAAGATAGCCTCTTTCTCAAGATTCCTAATTCATTTTGCTTCAAGTTAAATTTCAATTTTATTTGTGTAAATAGTGTATTTTGCATTTGAAGCAATAATAAAGTTGTGTTTTGTAAATCTCAACCTTGGTTACAACAGTTTGTATGCCCTATGTGTGATTTATGGAATGTTACGAAAACACCATTACCACTTTCAGACACTATGAGTCGAGATGGACACAGTTTTCCTATTTTAACGCTATTTTCAGCATTAAAGAGTCTTTTACCTTTCCCATGAGTACGGCGCTCACCTGAACGATGGCATGCAAAATAATGCCTTAATGACTGCTGGCTACCTCTTGTGCCTGTCGCTTTGGAATAAGAAGACAAAGTTTCTTTTTCCATCTTCTCCTTCCATTGATAGAAATCTACAGAGGAAAGAAGATAGAATTTTCCAATCAGAATATTACTATAATACATTCAGGTGGTCAAAGGCATTCTATCTGAAGAATTCATTATTATCTCAATGAAATATGCACAGAATTTGATAAATATCAGTGTACCTTGTGGAAATAATTACCTGCCATAGAACTGAAAGATAGTTCCTCAATATCCTCTTCAATGTCATGTTCTGACTTCAGGTGTTTACTGAAATCACTACCATACCTGACATGGGCATCACATATGGAGCAGATGGAGGATGGGATTTTCTGCTCTTCAATACCATGCACTTTGGTGACATGCTGTTTGAGCGAATAGGCTTTACAATATATTTTTCCACAGTATGAGCACAGATGTTTGGCCTTATTATCCGGGCTATTATCTTCAGTGCTGGAATCTTCACTCGGAGATGTAAGAACTGAAAGAACATCAAAATATCCAGTTGCAATTTTTCACGACACAAATAAATACACTACTTAGATTTAAGTCTATAAGGAAAATTACAGAATTCTCAGGAGGAGACTGAAGGATGTTTGACTCTTACAATGGATCTGTCCCATTCAAAAAAACAGCTCCGACTTAGAAGTCAGCACTGATTATGTCTGTTTAAACAACTCGAGGTGAAGTTCAGGTTTACCTCAGGAATGCAGGCTTCTCAATTCTCTGAACTGACTTGTGAGTAAAATATCAACAATGCCTGTCTGTTAGCCAGGTTGTTCTAAACATGAAAGAGTGATGGAAAGGAGCTAACAGTGCAAATCCCATTATGTGTTCCTTTAGATGTTCCTATCTTTCTTTATATGAAAAAAATATGATGCTCTTTAGATGGGCCCAACATCTAGGTCATCGGCCCCTAGTTACATGATATAGGATACATACATCTTCATTATATGGTGCACATAACAATCAAACACAAGAACAGCAAAACAAATAACAGAACCACACTGCAAGCACATAGTGTCTATTATCAGTACAACCACATGAAAGTTAGGAGACAAACCAGTGCAAAAACACACCAACTATGGAGGGAATGTCCTGAAGCACATGAACAGGAATAACCCTTTCAGACCGTGTTCGCCCAATCGTGCGGGTTCATATTTTATTTATGACTGAGCTTAGATGTTTTGTTGCCGCCACACTGGACTGCAGTGCTTGTGCGGGTCACGTAGCATGTACTTCAGTTTTTATGTAGCCCTTGACCACCAGGGGGCAGGAAGAAGAGTTAGAAAATACAGCTCATCGGCAAGATGGCAGGAATCAGTAATGCCTAAAGTAAATATTTATTTATTGCATTAATATTAATCTAGAAGCTTTACTGAGTATCAGGGTTATGTGAATGATGTTGATCCATGAATATCACTAATATTTGTCACAAATGGAAGATAATCATTGATGTTACTCGAATAGTCTCAAATCGGACGTTGATTAAGAAATACTGTCGTAACTAGCAAGAAATATGTATATGTATTTACTGGCTTTAAATAGGGACGCCATTACATTGCCTTCCGCTGCTTGCGCCGTCTTTTGTTTCTTCATGAGGTCCAGGGCTGGCACCGATGAATGGCAGTGTGGGTATTTTGTAGAAAGGAAAATAGCATGATGCCTGGACCAATAAATCGTTTAATGAATCGGTTAGTGCACATGAAGTAACAGCCCATCAAATTACATTGAATGAGGAAAAACAAAAAAACGACACCTAAGAACTTCAGTGAGCAAAGACATCACACACAACAGTGTTAGACAAACAAAACACTAACGGAAGAGCTGCGACGTAGCAGAAATAGTAGTTGTAAGGCAGTAAAGTATGTATTCTCTAAAATAAAATATTTCGTATTATTTCTTAATCAACCATCGATTTGAGCCTATTTCAGTAAAAGCAATTACTATCTTCCATTTGTGACAAATATTACAGTGATGAATATTGAATTTTCACGACCGCATTGTAATCGAAACAGACTTTCAACGTAACACGACCTAATACGTTGAAAGTCTGTTTCGATTACAGTGATATTTCGTGGATCAACATCATTCACATAACCGAGTATCAGAATGTAATCAATAGTGTGAATTATTTAGCGAACGTAAATTGTGAACTTACAACATCGTTCATAATACCATGAGGTTTTGAATGTTGATACGCACAATTGTGCGGGCTATGTTTCCTTACAGGCAATGCATGTGGGAATGCTGGGTGCTGCCACCATAAGGACTGTGAAAGCAGAACTCGTACACTACATGAGAAATTTAATGTATAAGATTTTAATGGTTTAAAATGTTAACGTCAGGTTTCTTTCAGGTCTGAAAGGGGTAAGGAAGCAATGGTCTCTGGGCAAACCAGGAATATAAGGTCCAACAGAGGAGTGGATCTTAATAAAAGGATGATGATGCTCATTGTGTAAAGGTGCCTAACATCGAGGTCATTGGCCCCTAATGGTACGAAATGAAATAACAAAGTTCAAATTCATCCACTGACCAAAAATTTAAAAAATGTTATGAAGAATGAATGGATGGACATGGACCCAAGAAAAAACAAAACAAAACAAACAAGAAACAATCAAAAAGAAAACAAGTGGGATTCGACTGAAAAAAAAAAAGATCATAAATAACAGTATTACTGACCAAAGGATCACTTATAAAGCACAACCCTGAATCGAGGATGCTTGATGTCTAAAGTGGTAAAAAATCCAGGTCTAGGGCCCCTCAGAATGGTACATGCAAACACAGAAATGGTGTCCCGACGTAAACAATCAACACTGCCCCACTTCAGTACAGAAAAGGAGGAGAGGGAGTGGAGGGGTAGTGTCGAAGGCCACTCCAGTACCGAAAAGGATGGGAGGGAGTGAACTGGTAGTGCTGAAGGCACAGTGTGTGTATTGCTATACATCCACCACTGTGCCCAGTTCGATCACAACAGTCTTGTAGCGGGCTGCCTATCTGCAGCAATGCGTTAAGCATGGAGGTGGGGGTATACCATGCTTTGTTTATACCGGGACACCATTTCTGTGCTCGTGTGTACATGTCGCGAGTAAAGCAGAACCATGGTATTTGTCATGTTGGTGTACTAATCAAAAGTAGCAAAGACGCACTGTGTTCCACACAAGATGGTACCACTCACAAGTATTGTACTTCGTACAGGTAACGCAGACCTATGGTGTTTCTCACACAATGGCACCAATCATAGCCAACGCAAACCGATGAGGTACACCTAGGTGTACTAACCACAGGGACTCGTACTATCCCGTGGTGTTCCTCACATAGTGGGTACTAATCACAGGCAACGCAGACCCATGGTGTCGCTCATATAGTGGTACAACTCGCAGGCAACGCCCAGACCCGCGGTGTTGCTCACATGGCTACGACTCACGGGTACTGGAAAACCCATACTGATTCACCCCCCTGTTGCTACTAAACGCGAACCTATTTCGCACCTAATATAGTGGTACAACTCGCAAGTAAAGGCAACTCAAGGGTTTCCCGCGTGATGGTAATAATCAAAAGTAGTTTCATGGTTCTAAGAAAACCATCCCTTGGTCACCCTTTTAGTCGCCTCTCACGACAGGCAGGGGATACCGTGAGTGTATTTTTCGTCTGCATCCCCCACCCACAGGGGGTTGAGAGAGAGAAAAAAGAAGAAAGAAAGGATCCGTCACTTCGAAAAATGAAGTAACGGACGAAGAAAGGCAAGGGCCAGAAAGGGCGTGAAAGTGAGACTCCCTAGGCCTCGAATGCTCTAATACCGTCGGGGTCGGAAAAGAACAAGAGCTGACCAAGGGAGGTCGGGCAGGATAGACGAAAGTGAGGAGCCTGGCACAAGTAAGTGGAAGCAATACCAAGACTCAGCCAAGGGCCCCGTGGTCGCCAACCCACACTCCCAAGTTGAGAGGGCCTTGGGCCCCTTTTAGTCACCCCTTACGACAGACACGGGATACCACGGGTGTACTCTACACGTGTGTCCCCCACCCGCAGGGGGTTTAATAGAAGGAATAGAACACTGTAATTAAAAGTAAAAATGTAAATGGTGGGTGGATGTTGATGTTACTGTGTGCTTTAACAATGAGGAATGGTGGATGAGAAATCACATTAGGTTATAAAAGTAAACGTTCTTCTGGAGCCTAGCGGGTGGGGTCCCTGGCTGTCGCAGTGAACAGATCTCTTCTCTACAAGGTATTCCACATAAGATTTGTGACACTTCAAATCCATTATAATGTTATAAAACATACACTGAACATACTGAATTTTACAATTGTTTGATCAAACAGAACATGTTCTAATTCACTTTCAAGACTTTTGAATACCAAGATTTGTCAAGCACTGCAAGCGATGTGACAGGTAAACTTTTGAAGTATTGAAAATTCTTGTTAAGTCATAATTTGACCATGTACAACAGGCTTTAATTTTGTGTTACACTGTTTCCTTGTTGCACTCAAGATTGTCTGGGAAGAAGTTGATCCTTCCAAACATACAGTATAATAAAAGTAAGTTGAACACTTGAGCTTACTTTTATTGTTTGAAAAGGTCAACTACTACCATATGAGGAAAATGCACTAAAGCAAATCAAAGAGGAATTTGGAAATAGAATCACAATCCAAGGACAGGAAATCAAAACTGAGATTTGCTAATAATAATAATGTTATTTACTTTACGTCTTGCTAACTACTCTTTTACGGTTTTCGGACACGCCGAGGTGCCGGAATTTAGTCCCGCAGGAGTTCTTTTACGTGCCAGTAAATCTACCGACACGAGGCTGACATATTTGAGCACCTTCAAATACCATCAGACTGAGACAGGATCGAACCTGCCAAGTTGGGGTCAGAAGGCCTGAGATTTGATAACGATATTGTTATTTTATCTGAGTCTGTAGAAGATCTGGAGAAATTGTTGAATGGTATGGACACATTCTTTGAGGAGTGCAGTCGAATGAAGTCTGGCGATGCAGGAAAATTAAGATTAGGAAATAGTCTTAAAGTAGGTGAATACTGTTACTTGGGTAGTAGAAATAATGATGGCAGAAGTAAGGACATAAAATGCAGACTAGCACAAGCAAGGAGTGCCTTTCTTAAGAAATCTGAGTGTGGCATTGTATGGAAATGAAACATGGATGAAAACCAGTTCAGAAAGAAAGAGAATAAAAGTTTTTGACATGAAGTGTTACAGAAGAATGCTGAAAGTGAGATGGATACATAGAATTATGAAGCTTATTACTTTGCGTCGCACTGATACAGATAGGTCTTATGGCAAGATGACACAGGAAGGGGCTAGGAGTGGGAAGGAAGCGCCCATGGCCTTAATTGAGGTACAGCCCCAGCATTAGCCTGGTGTGAAAATGGGAAACCATGGAAAACCATCTTCAGGGCTGCTGACAGTGGGGTTCGAACCCACTATCTCCCGAATACTGGCCGCATTTAAGCTACTGCAGCTATCGAACTCTATGAATTACGAATGAAGAGGTACTGAATCAATTGGCAAGAGGAGAACAATTTGGCAAAATATGACCAGAACAAGAGATAGAATAATGGGACACATCTTAAAGACACCTAGGATTTATTTGGTTGGTTTTTGAGGGAAGTGTGGTGGTGGGGGGTAAGAATGGTAGGGGTAGACGAAGTATGAATATGACAATCATATTAGAGTAGGTGTAGTAGTTACGTAGAAATGAAAAGGTTAGCACAGTATAGGGTGGGATGGAGAGCTGTATCAAAACAGTCTATGAACAGATTTATATTTATATGCCACCCTCCCCCCACGTCTGCCCCCTAGCAGTGCTAGGGATGGCTTACCCCACAGTGCTTTTCTCCAAACATTAAGCCATTTAGCACCAATTTATAAGTTTGAAATAATTAAACAGAATCTCTTATAAATACCGAATTTAACGCCTGCATGCTTTTCACAGTCATTACCGTAATAATGTAGTATGGAAATTCAGAGAGTATCTCGGCAGATTAACTTTGTCTATAAGTTTTAAAATATTTTTGGCGCTATTTACTATGATCATGCTAATAACAGTATGGAAATGTGTATCAAGTAGGTCATAAGTATCTTAACAGATTAACACTAGGTATGAGATTAAAATGTTTAAAGTAGAATCTCTCCTTGGTGGTGATGGTGGTGATTATTGTTTTAAGAGGAAGTACAACTGGGCAACCATCCTCTATATAACACTAATCAGAGGGAAAAAATGGAAGGGATCCGACACTTCGAAAAATGAAGATATCGGCCGAAGGAAGACAAGGGCCACGAAGGGCGTGAAAATGAAAGACTAACTAGCCTTCGCAAACCTAATAGCGTCGGGGTCGGAAAAGAACAAGAGTTGACCAAGAGAGGTCGGATAGAATAGATGAAAGTAGGAGCCTGGCACAAGTAAGTGGAAGCAATGCCAGTACTCAGCTGAGGGCCCCGTGGTCGCCAACCCACGCTCCAAAGTTCAGAGCCCCTGGGGCCCCTTTTAGTCGCCTCTTACGACAGGCAGGGGATACCGTGGGTGTTATTCTACCGCCCCCACCCACAGGGGGAGAATCTCTCCTTGGCCTAGCCTGTATTCACGCACATTCCTACTTCGAACACCAGACCTTTATTCTATTGTAGAATCCTTGAGCTGACATATGGCCTGTCATTTCTTCATCAGATTCCTGATGCCAATATCTCTGATGGTTTGTTTTAGAGCCTTAAAAACAAGGTTTTCAATGCCCCATTGGAAGTTATCGAGCTTTGTCCTGTCCTTTTACTGTATGCCCGATTCATTATTTTGCCTATATTAACATGCCAAAGGGCCTAAATGTAGGGAATGGGTTCTTTGTAGACAGGGTTATCCGCAGGGTCCTAAAAGGTAAGTAAACAAAATTGGATTCAGATTGACGGAACTGTATGGATTTTAATATGGAGCGGACGGACAGACATTCTGCTTTATATACAGTATATATAAGTATACATATTGCTACGGCTAATATACTTATCACAAGATTATTTACGCAGACAATATAATTCTCACCTCTAGATCCAGCGCGGAACTACAACAGACATTTAACGTGCTGGTGAAGTGGACAGAAGAAACCCTATCTGTTGTTTCCCTAACTTTCTTAAATGATTGCAAAGAAATCTCCCTTGGTAAGTTATTCCAATCCCTAACTCCCCTTACTACAAACAGATATTTGCCCCAATTTGTCCTCTTGAATTCCAACTTTATCTTCATATTGTGATCTTTCCTACTTTAAAAGACACCACTCAAACTTATTCGTCTACTGATGTCCTCCCACACCATCTCTCAACTGACAGCTCGGAACATACCACTTAAAATACGAGACTCAGAGCCAACAGAAGGGCGGCTATCAACGCAACAGTACCGGTAGATAGCAAATGATAGCTTTCAACAAACATTAAACATTTTCCAGTATCTACTGACTTTTCCTGACAAGGTCTCAGACAATAATATTGCATACCGGTGCTAAGGGCCCTTTCTGCAATAATTAAACTGATGGTTCAGTTTCACCTTATGTTCATGATTCCATCAGCGGCCTTGAACATGTTGTATTTATGACATTCATTTTTTCTGCTTGTGTTTCACGCCCTCATCTCGTTGGCATTACGTCATTGTCACTTTGGTATTCCACTAACAATTTTAAATGAACCATTTTAATTATAATTTTAAAAGGAATAAGTTTTAGTCTCTGACAAAATAGTTTATGGTTTAATCATTGACAGTTTCCATTAACATGTTTGTATAATGTTTCATTTTTCACATTTTTATGTTCTGAATTTTAGTAACTGGTTAAACTTTTAGCTTCCATATTAATATAAGGTATACTCTTGAAGATCGTTTTAGGCTGAAGATGCCCTAAATTGAGGGCAAAACATGTTCCACTCAACTGATAGTCTGTTTATGTAACCACTAAGTGGAAAGTACTGAATAGTGGATTAAAGAATACCTTTATTATTCTTGAACTGTAATTTTCAATACGGACCAAAAATGAGATTTGTAACGCTCCTGTTTTGTCGGAAATTGCCCAGAACAAATCGAGCTGCTTTTCTTTGGATTTTTTCCAGTTCTTGAATCAAGTAATCCTGGTGAGGGTCCCATACACTGGAACCATACTCTAGTTGGGGTCTTACCAGAGACTTATATGCCCTCTCCTTTACATCCTTACTACAACCCCTAAACACCCTCATAACCATGTGCAGACATCTGTACCCTTTATTTACAATCATATTTATGTGATTACCCCAATGAAGATCTTTCCTTATATTAATACCTAGGTATTTACAATGATCCCCAAAGGGAACTTTCACCCCATAAACGCAGTAATTAAAACAGAGGACTTTTCCTATTTGTGAAACTCACAACCTGACTTTTAAGCCTGTTTATCATCATACAATTGCCTACTGTCCATCTCACAACATTATCAAGGTCATTTTGAAGTTGCTCACAATCTTGACTTATTTATTACTCTGTACAGAATATCATCATCCACAAAAAGCCTTATCTCTGATTCCACTCGTTTACTCATATCATTTATATATATAAGAAAACGTAAAGGTCCAATAATAGTGCCTTGAGGAATTCCCCTCTTAATTATTACAGGATCAGATTAAGCTTCGCCTACGCTAATTCTCTGCAGAAGTACCGGTACGTAGAGAAATAGACACAGAAAATGAGAAAATCGACGCTTACGCAGACAACAGGGTCATTGTAACAAAAAACTTGTAAAACATTCGAACAGCCTTCAACAAACTTACAACATGGGCAGAAAAGAATGAGCTCACTATAAATAGTAGCAAAACTGTAAAAATGACATTCAGAAGAGGAGGGAAACTATCGGCAAATGACATCATGTACATGAATATTCCGATGAAAAACATACCATATTTCAAATACTTAGGAATTACACTACAGACGAGTGGAGATGTCTGTGACCTTCACATAAAAGAACGAACCATCGCAGCAAAGGTGGCAATTAATAGCATAAAGAATCTAAGACAACTATCCCTTCCCACATCTATCACACTGTTTCGCTTAAAAATTGCTCCCATCATAACATATGGATTGGAAACCATCTGGACACACCTAAAGAAGAAAAATTTCGATAGAAAAAGTCAAAGCCAATTTCCTCAAAAGAGCACCATGTCTGTCAAAGTACACATTATCCTGACTTACATATGTACTGGCAAGAGAGCAATTTTTTATCGAAGACCTCCGCCTCAACCTGCTTCTACCAGCTACCAAACCCTACTTAGATGTACTGCAGGAACTCAATAAGAACAGACAAGAGATATGGCCAGCGTTTTATTCAACGGATGCGACGATATACAGGGAATGGACACAAGCCAAATATGACCTACGTCATGTATTGACAGGATATGCCTAACAGATAAATTCCTTGACCCAGACGATAACTGCAAGTGTAAATTATGCGGAGCCTACTGTCACCGATATCATCTGATACTGTGTAAATATCATATTATTATAACAAATCATACGGCCCTAACAACTTTAAGAGTAAATTAATTACCGCATAGGTCTAATTTAGCGATTCCCAAACTTTTGCATTTGTTGGCCCCCTTTATAAGATCTGCAAATTCCATTCCCACCAAATACCATTATTACACTTATTTTGTCAGAGAGGATTTCAGAAGTACCATATCATAGTTCCCAAACTTGGGGGGGGTGTTACAAGAGGGAACAGGCAACTTTCTTGGAAGAAAAAAGAAACATGGGATGTGATAAATAGAAAAATGAATATGCATATGGCATTAAAACTTGAGTGACATTCCAATCGACCTGTCACAAAGTACCCCAGTTTACGTTATACGGAATAATGCAAACCAGAATTAGTTTATGTAAAACGCATTTTTATGGAACATAACACACAGTAATAATACGAAGTGTTAACTAAATGAACATCCTTGAAGAGAATGTTACATTTTAAGTGATAAATTTCAAAGTGACCTATTTTTTAAACGTATTCTTTCTGTTCATTTTCATAATATAATATGGTGTATGGAATTTCTGAGCAGTGTTCTTCCTAAATGAAGGGCATAATATAAGTTCACTTTTCTCGTGAAAAAGTTGTGTTATACACCATGCGAGTTGTATAAAAACTCAGGACATATACAACTCACGTGACGATCTCTTTCATGTACCGAGAGCCTTTTTGACAAAGAGAATGCTTTCTGATCTGTTTTCCTCGGGCCAAGAACAAGGTCTTGTCCGACACATTGCAACACCTATTATACAGGAGTTACAGTTGCACCACGTGGCTGCTTCCAACACACAGCTGAGCGCGAAAGACTTCACGTGCCTCGTTAGCAAAAAAAAAAAAAAAAAGAATAAAAAAAAATGCCTGTGACTCACATGGCGTTGAAAATGGTAAGCAACTACAATGCTCCTGGGAAGTATAA
The DNA here is from genome assembly GCF_040414725.1 of Anabrus simplex. Lineage (NCBI taxonomy): Eukaryota > Metazoa > Arthropoda > Insecta > Orthoptera > Tettigoniidae > Anabrus > Anabrus simplex. Next base: position 83,966,013 of record NC_090275.1, read on the forward strand.
TAATTTAATGGTGGTGCTTACTTAACTAAAGGTGGTGATTATTGTTTTAAGAGGAAGTACAACTAGGCAACCATCCTCTATAAAACACTATTCAGAGGGAAAATATGGAAGGGGGTCTGACACTTCGAAAAATGAAGGTATCGGCCAAAGAAAGACAAGGGCCACGAAGGGCATGAAAATGAAAGACTCCCTAGCCCTCGCAAACCTAATAGCGTCGGTGTCGGAAAAAACAAGAGTTGACCAAAGGAGGTCGGATAGGATAGTTGAAAGTGAGGAGCCTGGCACAAGTAAGTGGAAGCAATGTCAGGACTCAGCTGAGGGCCCCGTGGTCGCTAACCCACGCTCCAATGTTCAGAGCCCCTGGGGCCCCTTTTAGTCGCCTCTTACGACAGGCAGGGGATACCGTGGGTGTTATTCTACCAACCCCACCCACAGGGGGATTACTTAACTAAAGGGACTCTTTCAAGAGCACTCAATAAAAAACACCATAAAAGCCAGTCTCTTACGGACTATTTTTGAAAGAATAATAAATTTAAAACAATACATAAATTAACTTTTGTAATAAAACACAGTAAATTTTCAAGTTTAGTTTGAAAACGAATGTTACATACCGGAATGTTGCAGACGTACATGATGAGCCAACGATTTCTTAGTAACATACGAAACCGTACAATGTGAACATTCGAACTTCTTTTCACGAGCTTCTGGTTCAATACCGTGAACAACCTTCAAGTGGCGATCAAGAGAAGATTTAGCAGAGCTCGTTACCACAAACTTCACACAAATACAACGTTGGAGTATTTTCTCCAGTCGAAGGGTCAATACCATGAATATTTCGGACATGTGTCAAGAGATTTCTCTTTGCCGAAAATTTTTTACCACAATACTCACAGACTGTACTTTCGCATTCATAATCAACGTTTTCGGTAGCCATTGTTCGTACCATACAAAATTCCTCTCAATTAATATTCCGCCGTAACTCCGAACATGCAACACAAATAATTACGAATCAGCTACACCAAGCCGCGCTAAACTAACAATGTAGCACGCGGTCGCGGTCAGTCAATGCGTAAAATGAACATGTGGTAGGCTCTCCACTCGACTCGTTCCCGCCTTCAACAACTCCTCCCCTTCCGCCCCTCCAGCAACAACCGAACTTTGCCGAACCGTGAAGCCGGCCAAGGGCTGGTCTGCATTGATTCAAACGTGTGTTTCATTTACAAAGTATTGGAACTGGGTGTTAGTTATATACAGAGCCCAACCAAATGTCAAGAAGAAGAAGAAGAAGAAGTAGAAGAAGAAGAAGATTCCGCAAACCAGTGACTGGGCGTAGCGTCTTACGACGATGTCCAAAAACTAACCAAGAAGAAGAACAATGATCCTCCTCTTGGCGATCGTGATAATGGCGGGGCATAAGAAATTGTAAACATGTTTTCGTTGAAGAGTAATTTGCATTGAAGGAATTTAAGACCATTCTTCATTAAATCGTAATATTACGTGAACGGCTGTGTTACACAGGTATGAATTTAATAATTGCAGACTTAACAGATTTCTGTAACATTTTACTGTTGGTAACCTAACATCTAATTTAATTATCTGTTTCAGAGGCTGCCTTTAAAGATGTATTTTCCCACGGCGAAATTATGGATTAACGATCTACTTCAAATACCGAAATCTACATCTCATAGAGAAGCTTACACCTTTAAAGGGAAGGAGATAAAATATGTAGATCTGTTCGGTGTTGTGGTAGGAAAATGGAAAGTTCGCTCCTATACAATGTATTCTGGTATGAAAGTAACATAATACCTCATTTAAAGTAAATGATGTTTGGTATCTTGACAGCATATTTTTCCAAGAGAACAGTACCATTCCATTTGTTTTGTTGGTGCTAATGACTTGAATCTAGTATAAATTGCTTCAGCAGCTCTACTCGTAATTTACTGATTCAAATTATTTTTTTAGGTTTATTATTTAAATGGAGAATAAATTATTTGTAGCTTTGTAGTGTTCTTATAATTTTTTATGATATATCAGAAAACGTTAATATCCTTTTTTGAAGAGACTTTCAATCATAATTTTAAACCAAATTGTCATACGACATAAGCCTCCCCTTCTTCCATTTCCTTGTGTTCCTTATCTCTCTCTTTCTCTTTACTTTCCAATTTTCCCCACCTCCATTGCCGCTCCTGTCTCCCTCCTTTCCCATCTTTTCCTCTACACAAATACATGCACTGTTGTCTCACGTTACCTACTTCAGGCATTGCTGTGCTGTGCATTTAATAACAGCTTCGACTCCACCGATCCATGAGGTGAGCAAAAGCCATGTCATCTCTTTTATCATATTCTCCACTTCGTATTTCTTGGTAAAACCTTCCTTTACATTTCCCCCTTTTTATTTCTTATTTTATAGATTCTATTGTATACCAGACTACATCCTCTGCATATATGCATCAACATTCAAGTTCTACATTGTACACCATTTTGTCCACCTCTAAGGAGAGTATGTTTAACTTTACACAAGGGTTGGTTTAAGTTTTGGCAACTGCTATATTTTCTCTATTGATACATAGCGTACATACATGGTTCTAAGTTTCATAGGCCTTCGATATGATCTCCAGCGTTGCGAACGTGTTTCCAGCGATGCAAGAGCTGGTGGACCCTGTTGGCACTGCCCAGTCTGTCGATGGTGCGAAGAGAGCGGTGGGTGATCTTTGAAACGTCTTCAGTTGTATGGAAGTGCTTCCCATGTAGTGGCTCCTTCATCTTAGGGATTAGATCAAAGTCGCAAGGACTTAAATTCAGAGAGTATTGGGAGGGTGGTTATAGAGCACCTCCCAGCCCTGGCGACTGAACAATTCAGACTCAGCTCCTGATACTTGTGCTGCAGAATGATGGGCGAGTTATCCATGAAGTTGCCGTTTTCTTCTGAGAGCTGCTTGCAGATTATTTTGCAAAAATGAATAGTAGTACGCCACATTAATGGTCTGCTGTGCGTTAAGAGCACACCATTCCAATTATAGGCAAAAATCAGCATTGCCTTCACATTTGTTTATTTCCGTGGTGTCCTGTGATGACGTCACTCATTCGATTGGCATTTCAGCTGTAGTTTATAACATTTGGCCCAATCTTCATCAGTGGCAATGATATGCCATAAGAAGTCCTCTCCATTGCGCTCATAGCCCTGAGAGTGCATATGAGAAGCGTCACATTTCCGATGTCTCGTGTAGAACCCATTTTGATGCAGTTTCTGCATGTTCAGGGGGTCCTTTAGGATGTAAAGCACAGTCGAATGCTCCAGTCCTATATCTTGCGCTAAATCATGAACTGTAACATTCCAATCCATCTCCATTAATGTGGAGACAGTCTGTACATGTTTCTTACTTACTGGTGAGTGACCATATCAAAGCATGTCCAACACACGTTCGCGTCCTTGTCAGAAGGCTGCAACCCACCTGGCTACCGTTCTGTAAGGTAATGCAGCTGCACCGCACACCTCTCGCAGTCCTTGGTGACACGTCATGCCGTGCGACCTCTAACACACTGGATTTTTAACCAGCTTATCTGTTCATGCTTGGTAAACATGGCTTTCGTGAGTGCTTGCTCACAACTGCCCATCTTCACCTGGCCACTCTGAATGGACATGGAGGGGGAAGGGTGGAGTCATGTGCTCTGATGGAGGGGACGCAGGTCAGCAACCTTTGGTAAGAATGACAGAGCCCGGCAACGTTGCACGGCTGCACTGAAGCATAGTTGCCAAAATTTAAAAACCAGCCTATGTATATCGCCGTGCCAGTGCAAGATTTAAGATATCTGCAAAAATCATATTATTGAGATATTGGTGTTTGAAGTTTTCTAAAGATTCTAAACAAACCTGCGACAATTGCATATATCCTTCAATTTCCAGTGTAAAACCGATGCATCTGGAGGTTACCCTGTTTTGCACTGAACTACTTTTTAAAAAAATACTCTAATGTAAAACAAATTTATTTTACTTCAAGGGCCTAATGTTATAAATTTAGCAATTTTTGCACTTAGGTCTATACTTTGAAGATAACACTAAAATACACTAACTGGCATTTAAAAAAAAAAAATCGAAAATTTCACTTAGTGTGGTTTTGCACTGGCACAGTGACATATAGGTGATCTCAGTCAATGGGCAAACGACATAAGAATAGCACCGCACTATATATTTAAACTTCTCAATGAAGATTTTAATTGTTTGTTAAGGGACTTTCAACAATAATTTTAATAGTCAACGTCATGTTTGTATAACATTCCCAACGAGCAAGTTGGCTGTGCAGTTAACTTGCATTTAGGAGATAGTGGGTTTGAACCCCACTGTTGGCAATCCTGACTATGGTTTTCCGTGGTTTCTCATTTTCACACCAGGCAAATGCTGGGGCTGTACCTTTAATGAAGCTCACGGCTGCTTCCTTCCCACTCCTAGCCCTTTCCTATCCCATCATCGCCATAAGACCTATCTGTGTCAGTGCAGTGTATCAATCAATCAGTGACTACTAATCTGCATTTAGGGCATTCGCCCAGGTGGCAGATTTCCTATCTGTTGTTTCCCTAGCCCAAAGGAATTAGAAATTTATTAAACATCTCTCTTAGTAAGTTATTCCAATCCCTAACTCCCCTTCCTATAAAAGAATATTTGCCCAAATTTGTCCTCTTGAATTCCAACTTTTATCTTTCCTACCGTTAAAGACATCACTCAAACTTATTCATTTACTAATGTCATTCCACACCATCTCTCCACTGACAGCTCAGAACATAACACTTAGTCGAGCAGCTCGTCTCCTTTCTCCCAAGTCTTCCCAGCCCAAACTTTGCAACATTTTTGTAACGCTACTCTTTTGTGGGAAATCACCTAGAACAAATCGAGCTGTTTTTCTTTGGATTTTTTCCAGTTCTTGACTCAAGTAATCCTGGTGAGGGTCAAATACACTGGAACCATACTCTAGTTGGGGTCTTGCCAGAGACTTATATGTCCTCTCCTTTACATCCTTACTATCACCCCTAAATACCCTCATAACCATGTGCAGAGATCTGTACCCTTTATTTACAATCCCATTACCCCAATGAAGATATTTCCTTATATTAACACCTAGGTATTTACAGTGATCCAAAAAGGAACTTTCACCTCATCGATGCATTAATTAAAATTGAGAGAACTTTTCCTTTTTGTAAAACTCACGACCTGACTTTTAACCCCGCTGTAAATTGTAAAAATATATACAGGGTGAAGCGAAATTCGCGCACTCGGGCATTGCAGCGCGACTCCTCACATGCCAGCAATAAAAAAATGTCTCTCACAAAAGATCGTCCTGCGAGTATTTCCGGTAGAAAAAGAACGTTGAAGAGTGGCAATCTGGCAACACTGTAACCACATGTAGGGTAACTACCTCTGTCAGCACATATTAGCCGTGCTGTACAGTTGGTGTAGTGGATGGAGTTTTGGGTTAGCATGCAGCAGGTCGAGGGTTCGATCCTGGGTTGAGGCGCTTTTTTCATTTGCTAATTGCTATCGGACATTACATACTGTAATACAGTAAGACATCATTTCTTAGGTCACATGTATCTTACATTTACAAAATTTTGTAACGCTGAACACGTTGTAACGCATCTAGTAGGTGAAGTGGTGCGAATAAATTCACGCCCATGACGTGGAAAGGGCGTCTTTCAAAGCTGACCAATAAAAACGAATGTTCATCCATTTCTAGGATCGTAGTATGTAAGTGCAAATGGTTTCTAGAGGACCAGCTGCAATCGCTGTTGACGATTAAGATTCCAGATACCATACCACCTGGACTACATTTACGAAATAAAAACATACGCCTCAACACAGGATCGACCCCTCAACCTCCTGCATGCTAACCCAAGACTCTATCCACTGCACCAACTGTACAGCACGACGAATATGTGTGCTGACAGGTAGTTACCCTACATGTGGTTACAGTGTTGCCAGTTTGCCACTTTTCAATGACCTTTTTCTCCCGGATATACTTGCAGGACAAACTTTTGTGAGAGACATTTTTTGATTGCTGGCACGTGAGGAGTCACGCTGCGATGCCCGAGTGCGCGAATTTCGCTTCACCCTGTATATATATATATTATATATTTATAACATTCCTTTTAAATGTATTCAGTGTTTACTCATTCATGTAGGTACTTTACTTTTTAAGATGTTAATATAAAAGTAGGACTAAATATTTCTAACATATAAAACGCACAGGTTATGTATGAATTCTATAAGTTTATCTTATATCTTTACCAAGTGTAAAGATTTAGTACCTAATGATAGCACTACAGTGCTGGAACATGTACTAGTATTCGTGTAAACTAATCTAATGAGATAGTTACATTTATAAAAGTATTGAATAGGTGGACAAATAGGTACTTCTTTTGAACAATGAATGTTCAGTGGGAAGAGGGAGGAACAGAAAGAAAACACAAATGGATGAGGACAATTTCTACATCTTCATACACTGCTACTGTATATATAAACTAGTTATATTACCCAGCGCTGCCCGGGCACTTCATTGGTTGTTTACTTTTAAATATTTTATTACCTGTTAATTATTTGTGCCTCCCCTGTGAATTACGTGACCTTGCCGCGGTGGGGAGGCTTGCGCGTCCCAATGAAGCAGATAGCCGAGCCACAGGTGCAGCCATATCGGATGGGTATCTTTCGAGAGACCAGACTAAAGAATGGTTCATTGAAACGGGGGTAGCAGCCTTTCGGAAGTTACAAGGGCCGCAGTCTAGGTGATTGACTGATATGGCCTTGTAATAATACTCAACTTGGCTTAGCTGTTTTGATAATGCTGCTCGGCTGAAAGCAGCGGGTGACTATAGCCGTAACTAACTGTATGGAAGATGTACTGATGATGGCTTCCTCCCGGGTAAAATATTCCGGAGGTAAAATAGTCCCCCTTTGGGATCTCTGGGTGGGGACTACACGATCATCAGGAAGATGGATACCAACATTTTACGAGTTGGAGCTTGGAATGTTAGAAGTTTGAATTGGTGTGGTGAGTTAGAGAATCTGAAAATGGAGATGGATAGACTAAAGTTAGATCTAGTTGGTATAAGTGAAGTAAGTTGGCAGGAAGAGCAAGATTTTTTGTCAGGCGACTACAGAACTATCAACACAAAGTCAAGCAGGGGAAATGCAGGAGCTGATTTAATAATGAATAAGAAAATAGTGCAGCGGGTAAGCTATTACGACCAGCATAGTAAAAGGATTATTGTTGTCAAGATAGACGCCATACCAATGCCCACTTCATTAGTGCAGGTCTATATGCCTACTAGTTCCGCAGATGATGAGGAAATCAAAAGAATATATGAAGAGATAGAAGATTTAATACAATATGTAAAAGGTGACGAGAATCTAATTGTGATGGGAGAACGGAATGCAGTGGAAGCCAAGGAAGAGAAGGTAATGCAGTAGGAGAATTTGGATTGGGACAAGGGAACAAAAGAGGAAGTCGACTGGTTGAATTCTGCACCAATTACAATTTAGTCCTTGCTAATACTTGGTTCAAACACCACAAATGATGGCTATACACATGGACGAGATCTGGAGACACTGGAAGGTATCAAATAGACATCATTATGATTAGGCAGATATTCAGAAACCAGATGGTGGATTGCAAAACTTTCCCAGTAGCAGACTTGGACTCTGATCACAATTTTTGGTCATACATGCCATCTGAACTTGAAGAAATTGAAGAAGAGAAGGAATCCAGTGAGATGGGATCTAGATAAGTTGAAAGAAAGGAGTGTGAAACATTGTTTCAAGGAACATATTGCACAAGGACTAAATGGAAAGGCTGAAGGAAACACAGTAGAAGAATGGACAGTCATGAAGAATGAGGTCAGTAGGGCTGCTGAAGAGATGTTAGGAAGAAGGGAAAGATCAACGGATAACTCAAGAGATACTAGACCTGATCGATGAATGATGAAAATACAAGAATGCAAAAAATGAAGTGGGCAGAAAAGAATACAGGTGATTAAAGATTGAAGTGGATAGGAAGTGCAGGGCAGCTAAGGAAGAATGGCTGAAGGAAAAGTGCAAGGATGTTGAAAGCAGTATGGTCCTAGGAAAGGTAGATGCTGCATACAGAAATATCAAGGAAGCCTTTGGAGAAAGGAAAATTAGATGTATGAATATTAAGTGCTCAGATGGAAAACCACTTCTAGGGAAAGAAGACAAGGCAGAAAGATGGCAGGAACATATCCAGCAGTTGTATCAAGGTAAGGACGTAGATATGGTTCTGGAACGAGGAGAGGCTGTTGATGCTCATGAAATGGGTGACCCAGTATTGAGCTCAGAATTCGACAGAGCTCTGAGAGACCTAAATAGGAACAGAGCACCTGGAATTGATGACATTTCCTCTGAATTACCGACTACTTTAGGTGAAACCAGCAATGCGAGATTATTCCATTTAGTGTGCAAGATGTGTGAGACAGGAGAAGTGCCATCCAATTTTCAGCATCCGGGAGATAGTGGGTTCAAATCCCACTGTCGGCAGCCCTGAAGATGGTTTTCCATGGTTTCCCATTTTCACACTAGGCAAATGCTGGGGCTGTACCTTAATTAAGGCCACGGCCGCTTCCTTCCAACTCCTAGGCCTTTCCTATCCCATCATCACCGTAAGACTTATCTGTGTCGGTGCGACGTAAAGCAACTAGCGATTTTCAGCAGAATGTTGTTATACCTATTCCCAAGAAAGCCGGTGCTAACTAGTGTGAAAACTAGCACACCATTAGTTTAGTATCTCATGCCTGCAAAATTCTAACACGTATTATTTACAGAAGAATGGAAAGACAAGTTGAAACTGAGTTGGGAGAAGATCAGTTTGGCTTCAGAAGAATTGTAGGAACACGTGAAGCAATCCTGACTTTACGTCTGATCGTAGAGGATTGAATTAAGAAGGGTAAGCCCACATACATGGCGTTCGTAGATCTAGAAAAGGCATTTGATAATGTTGATTGGACCAAGCTATTTAAGATTCTGAAGGTGATCGCGATTAGGTACCGAGAAAGAAAAATCAGTCTGCAGTGATAAGAATCGAGGGCTATGGAAAAAAGCAGCAATCCAGAAAAGGGTGAGGCAAGGCTGCAGTTTGTCCCCCCTCCTTTTCAATGTTTATATAGAACAGGCAGTACAGGAAATCAAAGAAGAATTTGGAAAGGGAATCACAATCCAAGGAGAGGAAATCAAAACTCTGAGATTTGCCGATGATATTGTTATTTTATCTGAGAATGCAGAAGATCTGGAGAAGTTGTTGAATGCTATGGACAGAGTCTTGGGTGAGGAGTACAAGTTGAATATAAATCAGTCCAAAATAAAAGTAATGGAGTGCAGTCGAACGAAGGCATGTGATTTAGGAAATGAAGTCTTAAAGGAAGTGGATGAACATTGTTACTTCGGTAGTAAAATAACTAACGATGGCAGAAGTAAGGAGGACATAAAAAATGCAGGCTAGCACCAGCAAGGCAGGCCTTTCTTAAGAAAATAAATTTGCTCGCTTCAAACATTGATACAGGAATTAGAAAAATGTTTTTGAAGAGTTTCGTTTGGAGCGTGGTATTGAATGGAAGTGAAACATGGATGAAAACCCGCTCAGAAAGAAAGAGAATATAAGCTTTTGAAATGTGGTGTTACAGAAGAATGCTGAAGGTGAGATGGATAGATCGAATCACAAATGAAGCGATACTAAATCGAATTGGTGAGAGGAGATCGTTGTGGCTAAATTTGACTAGAAAAAGAGATAGAATGACAGGACACATCTTAAGACATCCAGGACTTGTGCAGTTGGTTTCTGAGGGAAGTGTAGGTGGTAAGAATGGTAGGGGTAGACCAAGATATGAATATGACAAGCAGATGTAGGATGCATCACTTATGTAGAAATGAAAAGATTAGCACAGGATAGGGTGGCATGGAGAGCTGCATCAATTTTGTATTATTATTATTATTATTATTATTATTATTATTATTATTAGTAGTAGTAGTAGTAGTAATTTAATTTGTATTAGATCTAGTTATTGTAAGTAATACAATGTAATATGTATATTTCAGTTCCTGGTTAGATGGAAGAGAAGGCCTACACACAATTATGTGTGAAGTCAATTTTTGTAGATTTTGTTATATTGATGTTGACTAACACTTCACCCTCTTTCTACCACCACCCAGAGGGGTGCATACACATAATCAATAATCTGGGCCATTTTGGACTTTTTTCACCCCTTCTGACCCTCCCCCCTCCCCATGTCGATCGGGGCTTAACTTGGACTTAAGACATGCGAAGTGTCACTGTTCATCTCAGCGACCCCAAAACCTATGGATTCAACACTATTTTCAATTGTTTTTATATGCTACCCCCTCCTCACTTCCACCCATAGGGGTGGCTTACCCCCACAAAGATTTTTTTCAAGACAGTCATATGTGTAGCAGAGTCTCTCCTTGGTCTAGCCTACATTTACGCACCTGTCTACTTCTAACACCAGGCCTGTATTCTGCTGTAGAATCCTTGAGCTGACATTGCCATGGTTACAGCTGATCATTTCTTTATCTGATTCCTAGAGCAAGATAGTGTGATGGCAATATCTCCATAACGGTTGGTGTTAAGCCCTTAAAACATGATTTTCGTTGCTCATAAGGCCTTACCATGTTTTATTTTTTTGCGTCTTGAAGCTTAAAATGAGCTTTGTCTCGTCCTTGTGCGACAAATTCAATATTTTGTTTATATTTGCCTATAATGACTTTTATAGGCAAATGTTTTATACCTTGGGTTACATTATTTCAATTTTGGTAGGAATCTCTAATTGTTTTGAAAATAAAATACTGCCCATGTTACTCACTGGCAATGTAGCTTTCTATAGGTGAAAGAATTTTTAAAATCGGTTCAGTAGTTTTTGAGTTTATTCATTACAAACAAATATACAAACATACAAATCTTTTTCTCTTTATAATATTAGTATAGATAGAATGAAGGAGTACTGAGCTAAGAGGAAGAAAAGAGCTCACCAGAGTTAAGAACCACGTGGTCCATTGTAGGCCTAAATGGAGAAGAAGAAGAAGAATTAGTATAGATACTTTCCTCATCAATCCCAGTTCTTCTACATCCATTTCTTCTCAGCCTGTGACATGCTTGATTTTGTTTTCCAGCTTCATGAGGAGGGCTAGCATCAACCCTCATAGAGAGATCTTCAGCCTTGATGCACGAAGTATAGGATAATAAATGTTTATTGTTTTTATGTCCTACTAACTTCTTTTGACAGTTTTCGGAGAGTATAGGATAAGAAAACTGGATTGAGACAGAAAAATGGAAGAGATGTAACGTGAAAATGGAATACCGGTACAGGTGGTAAAAGGGTTGGAACATGGGACAAACACACAAGAAGGATCCCAAGGGATTATAATATAAGTAATAGAAAGGAACATATAATAGGGAAAACATTGGTAGGTCAGCATCGGAAGGAACAATAGAAAGAGAAGGGACACAGAAAAACACATAAGGGACAAGAATAATCTCCACATCTTCATACACACGGCTATGTCTGTACAAGATGGGTGCCGAGATTGATTATGCTTGAAAAGAAGCAAGTACGAGTAGAGGTGTGTCAAGTGTTTCTGCTTAATGCTGCGACACGTGGCTAGGCATATCTAAATTCCATAATTTAAGAAAAGGAATCTATATCTATCTTCATTTTCTTGTCTTTTGCCCTTCCATGTATTTATCCAGGCTTTATTTTTATCCTGCACTTCCCACATCATGACTGAGAATCTTTCAAGATGGTCCTTTAATAGTGTTCATGCAGCTAAAATTGATAATAATGATGACTATTGATGCTCACCCTCATGATAAAGCTGGGAAGCTGAAACAATCTTCTCGGAGGCTGAGAAGAAATGCAAAACAACTGGGATTGATGAGGAGAGACCCAATCTATTTGAATGTGGCAGTGCATGAAGATGTGAACGTTATCCAAGTTCTTTCCTGTTGTCCATGTCTCCTCTTTCTGCACTGATCTGTCATTGTGTGTTCATATTCACATTCCAATTCCTCTATACATGAGTAAATTCCTTAATTACTGTGCATAAAGTTAATTTCACCTCTCTGATCCTGAAAGAAAACTGGCATTGCAGTCTGGAAATCGTTAAGCTCTTTCTTGTTAACCTCTTAGCCGGGCGTGACGAGTTAATTCGTCTACAAATAATTGTGACTAATCGGGTAATGAGGAGTTAACTCGTCTAGAGCATTTGAAAACTGTTATCTGCTGAGTGGGACATGTTATCTCGTCACTTTATGTTACTGAGTGTAGTTCTACAATCACTTTATAGATGTCAATAGGTTCCAGACTTGCTACATCACACTGTGCAACAGTATTTCATTGCATTTTCTTCCGTAACATAATTGCTAAGCATGTTCATTTGGATGATGAAACTATTCTTCATCTCATTGATTCAGAAGTCGAATTCGATGACAGCTCTTTGGATAGAGAGGATAACACAAGCGGTAAAACTCACAGTGAGCTTGCACCCGTACCATTATAAATAGAGACTCATTGAAGAAAAATAATTTTGTAGATTGCTTTACAATTATTTTTTGAAACAACGTGCACAGTACAGTACTTTCATATTTCACTGTTTTTCTTGCCATATTGTTATATAAGACAAATTCATATATTGTAATAACAATAACAACACCATTCCATTACAGTTGTGGCATTGTTTTATCAATTGTTATTTAATGTCAGGCGTAGTATCGTAGTGTGGTTGCAAAAAGTCGAATGCAATTTTGAATTACAGTTTGAGTTAGCAAATGCAAATCAAAAGAAACCACTTTCCTCTTGCAGAAATCAAATGATCATAAATATGTCTGTCGGTCTTGGCCATCCATCAACGGCTGCTAATTTCAGATGACTACCAGTCATAAGACATAGCCTGCATGATTACTAGGTAACATCTGACCATCGATCCATGCCTTACATCACAGCTTGCATGGTTGCTAGGGTTCACTACCGTCACACATTTTGTGACGCTAACTTACGTAATGCAATTTTCAGATGTCCACCAGCCATAAGACAAAATGTCAAAATGGGCAGGACTAGATAATTTGTCTTCCACAAAGGCAGGAGCGCATAATTTGCAGGACGAGTTCTTTCGTTGTTCGCGAAAGAGTAATGGGAAAGAGTAATGGTGTGATGAGGTAAACTCGTCACCCACTTCATGATAATGGATGTAACGAATTAACTCGTTTTCAGTCAAAACATATTCCCTGCTCTTGATGTTTGTTTCTCAGTGGAAACTCCTCGGTTAAGAGGTTAAAGAGTGATGCAAGTGTAATGGACTAGACATCAAAGTTCTTGAAAGAACCACCAGATAAGGCAGGACTTTCCTTGTGGAAATCTCAGCAACAAGAATGGATGGAGCCGTGTGAACCACTTCCGGCTGGCTACAATGAAGACTGGAGTGTTTGGAGGTCCCTTAACCGATTAAGAACTGGTGTCGGCAGGGCTAAGTCCTCACTTAAGTTATGGGGCTTCACATCAGAAGACAGCAAGTGCGACTGGTGAAGAACAAACAGTGAACCATATGTATCAATGTCCTCTCTGCCCATTTTCATGCTCAGAACAACATTTAATGCTTGCTGATGACAACGCCGTAGGTATGGCTCAGTTTTGGAAAAACACCATCTAGATGTACAGTAAATTTGGTCAATTTTCTTTGTTTGTTAATTTTTGTAAATAGTTTCATTATTATTTTATTTTTAACTGTATGCTTCTGACATAAGTAAATAAATAAAACTTGGAAACAATTCCCTAACCCATGGGTAAATAATGGAAATATCGAGCTTGATTATTATTTTTATGAATTGTGAGGTGTGGTTATGAAGTTGTTTACATCCATTAGTATTAATATGATTTACGTTGTTATTATTATTACTTATATATTACGTAGTATTTGGTATAAATCGTGATCGTATTATTTGTGGTTTATGTCACGATACATCTGCTGTATGAATATTAATATGAGTTTATTTAATGTAAGAACACATAATTAATAGTATATAATTTGGGCTGATGACCTTAGATGTTAGGCCCCTTTAAACAACAAGCATCATCAATAGTATGTAATTTACTATTACCTATAAATATGATGTATAAATCCAGCATAATGTTGTGCAACACATTGTAATTGTCCAGAACAATGCACCTTGCCACTGGAATTGTGTAGAAAATTCCTTTCATTGTAAATAGGCTATTGTAGACTCTCTAAATTATGAGAAAATACGTTGTGTCATATTCTTCTAGAAGCCTGACCACGCATGTATATAAAGAGGCAATCTTGGGAGTTGAGTTGTTTAACGAGACTTGTAGTGGAAGTCGTTAGCCGAGTGTTCGAAGTTAAGTATGTGAACTTTGTTGGGTTGGTAGTTGGTTGACATGCAAGTGTTGCAGTCTTCTTCTTCTTCTTCTTCTTCTTCTTCTTCTTCTTCTTCTTCATAGTAGTGTTTCGTTCAGGAGGGCAGTTATTAGAGTGTGTGTGTGTACATAATTTGTAAACAAAACTGTACACAATTGACAGCATTTCATGCGTGCATCTTTGTAGGTACAACAAGAGAGCAGAGTTTGTTCCATCGTCAGGAAAAATATTAGCGAATTCCTTCTTTGATTATCATGGAATATTGAAGTGGCCCTGCATACAGTGGTTACTGGGCAGAAGTACAGGACAGTTTTGAAGACTGTGGCTGAACACATCTTTTATTGTACCCATTTAGTTGGTCCCTACTTTATGATAATGTTCAACCTCAGATTTTTTATGTTGGTTGTTCAATATTTGGTCTTACAAAATATTGAATATGTGTTGCGCCTTCCATACAAACCAACCAGATGTTTGATCTATGCAACTTCTTTTCTGTTCCCTCATCTGAAATTAATGCTGTTAGACTAGTGTTTCTGCTTACCAATGGCCATCCTGAAGAAGGCAGTAACAAATCTGAGAACATTGTCAAAAAATAGCTTCCAACATATCTTCCAGGACTGGCAGAAACTTTAGGCCAAGTGCATGCAAGTCAATAGAGACTACATCAGAAAAGATCGTATCAACCTGGACTCTGCCTAATGTATAATCACAACTAGGAAATTCATTCTCAGCAAGATTTTATTTTGCTTCCTACTCCCACAGCATACACACCAAACTAGTAACTTCTTCTCCCACCCCTTTTATTCGATTCCCTATCAGGCAGGGTAATGGATCAGTGACCTCTATTTCTGACTGTTCTTCCACCACTCCTACCTGAATACTCTCGGCACATCAACAACTCCTATATCCACTCTTTCCTGGACTTTCTTTTTCCAGCTTCTCCTTGGTCTACCTATTGGTCTTCTTCCATTCACCATCCTTCTGACATGGCCATACCATTTTAGTCTGTTTCTCCCTATTCCATCTTGTAATCTCTTCATTTGCAGCCTGTCCTGTTTTGTCTGTGTTTTAACATTGTGAAATGATAATGATTTTCTTTTTAGAAATATTATGATTTTATAATTCTTTTTAGTGGATGATGGCACAGGGGTTATTACATGTATGATAAATGCAGAACATCCACGTAATGTGAGGAAGGAAAAGAAAGCTGCAGATATTATGAAACGGCTAAATGTTCTTGATGAAGAACATAATTCACCAAAAATTGTAATGGTAAGCTTGACTTTTTAAATGGAGGGGATAGTTTGTTTTTGTTTTGTTAAGAAAACATACAAGATACTAATTGAAATTGATTTTACATCTTGTTCCTTTATACTTTCCCAAGAAATCTTGTGCTTATTAGGTTGATGCATAAATTCATTGCCTTTTTTTTCTGCTGCATGGCAAGAGTGTTTATTTTTACACATTTTAAGATACAAACAAAGTTGGGAAGTAATTGAATCTCTATGGGGTGCACAATGCGTGATCTATCTAGCTTTATGTTCAAAGTAGGAACTACCAACCAGGTTTAAACCTTTTTTGGACTTAAGGATTTTTTTTTTTTTTTTTGGTAAAATTTATTGTGCATTATTCTGTGTCGTTAGGGCAAACCTGTATTTTGAGCTGGATATAATAAAATTCGTTGTACAAATACTTCTTTCGTTTTTTAACTTGTAATTGTTACTTTTCACAAAATAGACATTTTATTTGTTATTTACTTCTTGAAATGAAATTGTAATTGTTACATTCTAGGAATTGATCGACAGTTTGACAATGTTGGAGCCACAGCACACAAGACATCACACCAGGTTTATAGAGCCAAAGATATGAACACTTGTTCAGTTACAGCTTGTTGTGGCTACTGGTTGAGATTTAGATAATCATGTACCATAAATTTGTGAGTTCGCACGTAGTCAATAATGGAACTGGAATAAGCATGTGATGGCCAAGGGGTTAAAGAATTTCTATTCCCCTATTGGAATACGTATTATGAATTAGTTGGCCCTCCAAATGATGATAACATGAACATGAAATGCAAATTATGTTTGGGAGTAATCATTTTGAAAGTTTCAAGGTATCAGGTTTAGTCTCATTTAGTGATGATAGCCATTTAATGTCTCTTTACTAAATTTTTTTTTTATAAAAGTACAAATGAATTAATATCTTTTTCAATGAATATTGAATTTTCATGACCACATTGTAATCGAAAGCGACTTTAAACCTATTAGGTCGTGTTACGTACATTTAGTATGTGTTGAAGAGATGTTAAGTACAGAACAAAAATGGCCAACCAGACAACAGTGGGATCCGAACCCACAACCTTCCGATTTTGCGTCTGTTGCTCTACCAGTTGAGCTATGGTGGTGAAATCGGGAGGTTGTGGGTTCGGATCCCACCGGTGTCTGGTTGGCCATTTTTGTTCTGTACTTAACATCTCTTCAACATGTATTAAATGTACGTAACACGACCTAATAGGTTGAAAGTCGCTTTCGATTATAATGTGGTTGTGAAAATTCAATATTCATTGACTTGGCCCTCAACGGGCAACTTAAACACACTCTACAGTGTGACGATAGTAGTACCAGACCTGTAGCTTAGATCCTTTCCAACAGAACAAAGATGGTCTAGGCCACCATAGCTCAATTGGTAGAGCAACCGACGCAAAATCGGGAGGTTGTGGGTTCGGATCCCACTGGTGTCTGGTTGGCTATTTTTGTTATGTACTTAACATCTCTTCAACACGTACCAAATGTACTTAACACGACCTAATAGATGGAAAGTCGCTTTTGAATATCTTTTTCCTTGCAAACTTTGGTATCATTCATTTTCTAAAGTGTTATTCTGTGAAGTAATAGTAGGTTTACTGATAGTAATTTGTAATTGAGTAAATTATTCCTTGGGTAATTGTAATTCAGCCCAACTACTTTTATTTTGTACTTTTCCTATCACTGGATACAAGGAAGATGCAATCTAACCTGTATCGTATTCTGTGCATTATTAATTACTTTCTGCCAATGCTGGGGCAATTTCTCAATTCGCACCTGAAGAAATCTGCTGGTTTGGAGTTAAGAAGTCTTCAAGTCAAATTCGAAGAGTATTTTCATTATCAAGGGAACTTCCTTGGATATTGTTGGATATAGAACAAAAAAGATGGAAATCTGAGGGCCTGGGATCTGGGAAATACAGAGCAGTGGAAGAATTACTTAGCTCTTGGATAGTTGGTTTTGTGAAGAAAGCGGATGCGGGTGTGCATTATCGTGTTGCAGGAACACTTGGGGTCTTCTTCCTGGTTGATTTTTTTTTTTTTTCCCCTACAAAGTGTCTGAGCTGTTGGCAGCAATATCACTTCAAATGACAATAAATAAACATACTCCTAGCTATTGCATTGTTGCCAGTTCACAAATAAATGCTACCAACTTTTGGATCAACCTAATAAGATAGGAGCTTCAATAGTGTTGAATGAAAAGTATTAATTCATATTTTATTGATTGATTGAAGGTGGCTGAAATAAGAGAGGAGGGAGGGTTCATTCAGCTCTACTAGGTTGCATTTTCCCTCTTACACTTTCTCTGCCAAGTCATTCTGCTATTAGGCATCACTCCATTCAAGTCCTTGTGCATACTGCAAACATGTTTACCATAATTTAACCACTTGACCTACTTAAGGATTGGTTTGTTAGATTTTTAGCTCTAGGATCATCATCATATCTATTCAGTCTTCAGCAGGTTTGTCTGATGAGTCTCCTCCAAGCAGGTCTATCTTGAGGTAGCTTCTTCATAGGTCTTCAGGCATGTATTAGCTAAAATCTTCTTGCCTTTCCATGAGGGAATTTTTCTGGTATTTTAACCTCTAGGACATTATCATCAGGTCACAATGTTGCAGTAATCTCTGTCCCAGTCAGGACATCCTCATCCTCTGCATTTGGTTGATCAGTTGTTGTTCCTCCCTAACTGAAATTAGCACATCTATATAGGTCATGTTTTGTAAAGAGCTTTCAAAATGGTGCCAGCACCGCTTTTCAAAGGCTACTAATTTCTTAATGTCGACTTTGTCCACAGTCCAGGTCTTGCAACGATATATCATAACTGGTGATGCATGTGTCTTAACAAGGTGGGTGTCATTTTTAGCTGAGATACGGCAAGCTGACATATCAGAGCCTCCATTTCACAAAATGCCTGTTTAGCTATTGCTATACAATTCGTGATTTCAGTTCCACATCAAAGATTTTCTGTCAGTGTTTGTCCAAAGTTCCTGAACTCTTTTACTTGTTGGATTTCTTCTCTATTTATGGAAACATGAGGTTCCTGTGGGTATCATCAGAATTTTCATCGTTTTGATTTTCATATCATACTTTGCAACTTTATCTGTCAAGCACTCTGATATTTTCCTTATGATGTTTGAACTTCCTGCAGTGAAGCCAGATCATCGACAAATTTAATATCTTGAATATTTTTTCCTTCTACTTTCACACCAATATATGTGTTCTTTATGGACTTAATCAGGATCAGCTTGGCAAAGTCATTGACCAGTTCCACTCCTTTACAAATCTTTGCACATCCAATTACTTCATTTCTAAGCCCAAAAGTAGCATTCTGATGCTGGTGTAGATAATAAGTTAGGCTGATTATTTACTGGGGGTGGCCTATTATTTTGTTCAAGGAGAGGAAGCAGTTTTTCCCAGGATCACTATGGTTGACCTTTGTAAGTCTGTGGGTTAAGTTACATGGAATACTTAAAAACTACTGTCATTAAAAAATTACACAACCGATATAACTACAGTAGAACCTCTGTCATCCGGAACACTTTTAACCGAAATACCGTTTAACTGAAAATAAATATTTTAGGTAAAACAAATTAAAGGAGCATTGAGTGCCTCCTTCCCTTCTCTGCTGTCAACTCATTTTGTTTTTCCCCTTTCATTAGTTCCATTGTTTGCTATGTTAAGTTATGACAAAGGGGATGAGTAACGAAATGTTTGGATTCTGACCCTGAGTACCTCCTTTCCTTCCCTATTGCGAATAGTTTGTTTTTTGTCCCTGTCATTAGTTCCATTGTTCACTGTGTTTTGACAGAGGGGTTGAGTAACGGAATGCGTAGACTCCAACCTTGACTGCCTCTTTACCTTCTCTGTTGCCAACTCAGTTTATGAGGGGATGAATCAAAGCCTTCCGACATTCTGCTAATGAAACGGAACTGTGACATAGCGGCTAGAGAACGATGTGAAAAGAAAGTAGAAGATTTTTTTCAAAAATATATTGCAATATGTACAGAATAAATATATGCCCTATGGAACATGATTTGTTCTAAACATCTACAGTAGTTTGGGTTTATTAAAATGCTTTGTTAGCATTGTATATGTATTGCCTTCTTTTACTTTAATATAAAACATTAAAAAAAGTTCCTTAACTCCAAATTTATATTGTAAGTATTATCCAAAATTTTCATTATCTGAAACCGCCTTTCCCCGTTTTGTTCCAGGTAACAGAGATTTTACTGTAATTAACTATCCAACAATAGGTACAATTGTGTTGAATATTAATTTTTTTTAATTTGCTTTACGTTGCACAGACACAGATATGTCTTATGGTGATGATATACTGTTATTGTATTCTTGAAACTCTAGTTGTTTTGGTTCAGAAAGAGGTTGCATCCAGGAGATAGTGGGTTTGAACCCCACTGTCGGCAGCCCTGAAGATGGTTTTTTGTGGTTTCCCATTTTCAAACCAGGCAAATGCTGGGGTTGTATTTTCATGGCTGTTTCCTTCCCATCCCTTGGCCTTTCCTATCCCATCGTCACCATAAGACCTATCTGTGTCGGTGCAACATAAAGCAAACAGTAAAAAAGGAAAGAGGTTGACTAAGCCTTGTGAGGATGGTTGCCACAAGACTTGAGAGACTGCGGCCTAGTCAGAAAAACTGAAATAATTAGCTGCATTGATTTTACTGCACATGCAACTTTAGATACAAACACGGCTTCTTGCTGCTGTCGAGAATTTGTATGATACCCTCTTCTCATTCATATGGCAGACGTGTTCAAACCCCCAAAGTGTCCTCATCTACATAACTGCTTCAATAGGTGGCAGGTATTCACGTTATTTCTGGATGATTTCATTTTGTAATATCGTAGTATGTGGTCATGGAGAGTAATGCTGAGAATCTGGAAAACTTCCAGTTTCTGAAAGTCTCATTTTAAAAGGACCCATGTCTCAAAACCATACATTAGGATTGGTAAAATCAATGCATGAAAGAGACAGATCTTAAGCCTGATTATGTTGTTCTTCCACAAGCACTACCTAAGTGCTCGCCGCTGCCTTGTATAATCCTGTTATGTGTTTCCACACTTGATGCCATTTCCTTATCCCTGACAGTAATCCCAGGTATTTGAATTGTTGGACTTGTTCATTTGGCATGCCGCTGAGATGAACTTTGACCTGTAACCCAGTTATCATTGGATCCTAATTAGCTGAAAGTCTACTGTATTTGAAATAGAATACTAAATTAATTTTTTTTTATTTTGCCAAAAGTAACCAAATCTCTTTATAATTAAACCTTTATTGTGATGATTATCATCTAATGTTGTTTCAGGCACTGAAATACCTCATGAGACCTGTAAATGAATTCTACACCGATCTTAACAATATCACATGGGGAGATACTATTCGTACCCGAGGAGTGCTCACAGAGTTTCATGGACAGCGAGAAGTGAGAACAACAAAAATATGTATCCTTGAATTTAACTTCTGATTTTACTTTGAGTGCTTAGTGATTCTTTTTATCACAAAATAGTATCAGGTATAGTCAAATATAAACATTGTAACATTATTTGTTGTTGATGAAAGAACGGTCATAAACCACCATCGTTTGTATTGCTGCACGATGTATCCACTGTCGCATACGCCAGAACACCGGTTACTTCTTCTCAACAGGGCGTGTGAATACCTCTGGCAGAAATACAGGCCCAACAATGACATGGCAATACCCGATGGTTGTCAAATCTTGCCAGTATATCTGTGACATGATATTGCCTCCAAACTAGACGTCATTTTCTCTGCACACATGTCAGATTCAGCTAGTTACTGACAGTAAAGGCTTCTCTGACTAACCCTTCTGTGAACTGTTTGCCTTGATGCAACTGTTGTAGTGGCTGCTGTGAGGTCAGATCCCAGTGCGGTGCAGTCCTATGATTCTACTATCTCGCCATTATGGCCAAATAATGGTCCTGTCCCTGGTCTTCTGTGCACGTTTTTGGACTCCGCATCCGAGAAACGGCTGCTATGTGGACACTTAAGCTTGTGACTGCCCAGCATGAACCTCCACCACAGGGAGTGGTCCGCGTCTTCTCTGTGCCATAGTTGAATGTTTAGGCAGTGAACGTATAAGTTGGACGAATACACTGGCTGATCGGGGCACTGACGCCATCGCTTTCATGGTTGTACGAAGACAGGTATGCCATCTGCCGGGCAGAATATGGGTGTAGTATCATATGTTTACACGTTACTATCAAATGATCGTGTTATGTGGTCAAATGGACATGGGCAAAAGAATTTCCATTTGTTACTTTTGTTATGGTCATTTTGAGACACTAGTGTCGTTTTTCTTCTTTTTTTTTGGAATCTTACCATCCCTAAGAAGGGTCCGCACTTATTGGTAGGAGAAGGAATTCTTTTGCACCCTGTTGATGATCTCCATTGTGGTTAAGTTGTCTGTAGAGACTATACTACTTAGGTAGGGGAAACTGTCCACACTCTGCAACTTGTGGTCTACTAGTTTGATGCGTGCTGGTTGGCCATCTCTGTTACTGCCATCACCACTGCCTTAGTCTTGCTGATCATAGGTTGAACTCTTGACACTTGGCTTTCCTTGTGTGGAGTCTTGCCTGCACCTTGCCCTCTGTTTCTCCTTTGCCATTTTCTTTAATTCCTTTAGACGCTACATATTTAACACATTCAATACCAGCTTCTCAGTATGGCATTTAAATGCTTGGACTGGCCCTTTTCATCCCTTTCCTATAAAATCCCTTTTCCATAAAATCTATCTCTGTATATAAAAGGCTAATTCTGACTGGCTGTAATCAACGCCCAGCCAAAATTACGCGACATAAAGAAATGGAATTTTGGGTATACATTTATATTACAGTGTAGGTGCTCACTAAGGGAGGATTTTTGGATATTCCTTCGCTAGGGGGGTGAACTGTTTAAATGAGTACATCTATATCTCATAACTTAACAGTTTACAGACATAAAAATTGGTATTTGGAATCTATTTTAAAAATAAATAAACACGTATTTTTCCGTTTTCTGAAAATTCCCTTTGGGGGAGGGGTGTGTGAAAAAGGGGTTGAATACCTTTTATGACGATACTTATATCTCAAAAAATGAAGATATTACAGATGTGAAAATTTGTATTTTGAATCTTCATCTATATAAATAAAGTTGTAGGGGGTCCACTGTCTCTAATTTTGTTTGTTTTGCCAATTTTTCAATTATTTATCTGTTTTAGGTCAACTCAAGACCGAATCGGTGGTTTTTATTTTTCGTGTCTGTTTGTTCCACCATCACGGCGAAACGGCTGGATAGATCTCAACCAAACTTCATATTTAGAGTTTACTCATCCCAAGGAAGGTTTCGATATGCATATCATTCTAAAATCTTTGAATAGACGGGGGTTTTATAGGAAAACCAGAACAGTTTTCCTCCATTTTCTCTTATACTATTTTTTTCTGTAAACTCTGTGGACCGTATGTGAAACGCATCTTCATTATAAACAACTTTCGTTATGTTCATATTTTACCTTACTCTTCAAATGACGGAGAAATTTGCCATTTTCTGTGGGTACGATGCTCTGCATTGAGTGATCAACAGACCGACAACGAACCTACAGGTTACCATGGCAGCGTCTCTGACTGCATGCCAGCAGGGAAGTAACATATTGCCATTTTCCTCATCATGCCTTTAAATTCGTGGTTCCTTTCTGCGGAATATCGTTGGAGGTTATAACTGTCCTCGAATAGCTCAAGTAATAACACCATTAGTCATCTTCTTATCTGTTTACCTAAGAAACCCTGCGCCTAAAATTCTCATCTGTTACCACTTTCTTATATCCATAACTCACACCAGCATAATTTATTGAGGGGCATTCGATTTTCCAATACATTCACTTGGAATTTACATATTTGTACTCATCCCGCTGTCCTCAATTATAATCCTATTTTTGTTTAATTTCAAGTTTCTCAACTATATTACTTTCTTCCTTAATTACTCTGTATGTATGCAAGTGCTAATCCCGAAACCTAGACAATCTTTTCTTTGAGGAAATACAACTTCCAGGCTATGCAAATGTATAACTTTTGGCCCCGGAAAATTTCGGAATATGGATGTAATTTTAACGAAGGTGCTGACCTTCCTTTCGTAATACTTGGTGGCTAAACCATAAGTCGTATCACAAAAGATCGCGTTTCAATTTGGAGAGATCTACAACTTTGGGCCTAAGACATTTTGTCGTATCTCTATCCCTTATTCGTTAAATAGTACTGCATTTCTCGAGTTCAAGTTAATTTTGTACTTTTTACACGTGTATGTTATTGTTTGGCACACTTATAGGAAAGATGCAAACATGACATTGGGCAAGCACATTGACATGAACAGTGGCCATATGTTCGCAAAATTGTATGATTCCAGGGTCACATGAGAAACAAAAAAATATATTAGTATGTGAAAACTGTACCAAATTTCACCCCCATTCAATGCCTAACTGAATCTAAACCATAAATATAGGAGATACGAGAAGATGTCATAGGACCAACCATGCAGAACATTGAACAAGGCGTCTGATGGTGAAGTTCGTTTGTAAGTGCAATTTAATATAGTCTTACTCACTGCCTTTGCAGTAATTTATGGAAAAATCCGTAGACAATGTAGAATACTGTAGCGAAGCATGGGTACATTTGCTAGTTAAAATAAAGAAACGCGTATTTTTGTTTTCGGAAAATCCACTTAAGGGAGCTTGAAAAGACGTGAAATAGGTGTTGAAGTATTTTTTTTATGATACTTAGCAATATAATGAAAATCGTAACAACCGTGTGTCTGTACATTGACTATTTTGGCAAAATTATCGTACAGTTATCCGTTTCAGGTGTAATAACGACCATCTGCATGTTTTAGCTTTCGTTTCCTAACTCGATTGTGAATGGCAGTCGGCAAGTCAGCCTGCCGATGTCATCAGAACTCCACAAATCGCACTTCACATTGGAAACAACGTATGGGGTCTTCCCCATGCTGTTTCTTGGATAACGCTAAGAGACATGCAATTTAAAAAATCTCTTCACTCTGCGAATAGTAATTTTCTTCAGTATCCTTATACAGTGTAGAATACCGTAGCAAAGCAGGGTACATTTGCTAGTATAAAGGGTATATATAAAATAACATGTACTGACTGACTGATTCATCATCGCCGAGCCAAAACTATTGGGCATAAAGAAATGATGTTTTGGGGATACATTTATATTAGTATAGGTGCTTACTTAGGGAGGATTTTTGGATATTCCATTGCTAAGGGGGTGAAAAGGGGAGTGAATTGTTTAAATGAGTATACATTTGCTAGTATAAAGGGTATATATAAAATAACATGTCCTGACTGACTGATTCATCATCGCCGAACCAAAACTACTGGGCATAAAGAAATGATATTTTGGAGATACATTTATATTAGTGTGGATGCTCATTTAGGGAGGATTTTGGATATTCCATTACTAAGGGGGTGAAAAGGGGAGTGAATTATTTAAGTGAGTATACCTATATCCCAAAAACTTAAAAGTTTACAGACATAAAAATTCGTATTTGGAATTTTCTTTACAAATAAACACATTTTTTTTTGTTTTCAGAAAATCCCAATAAGGGGTGTGAAATAAGGTGAAAAGGGGGTTGAATACCTTTTATTGAGGATATTTATATCTCGAAAACTGAAGATGTTACAGACATAAGTATAAGTATTTATTCATGAACATAACAGGCGTTCAGCCCCAAATACATGTTCACAATAAAATAATCCAACCTAAGCCACCACGTTCACAACAATAAATAAAATAATCATAATAACTTAACTAATAAAAGTAATAAAGCCCTACAAACTAACTGGCCTACGGTTGATTCCCTCGAGGAACCATTAGCCTTATCACATAATTTAATATAAAAATATAAAATACCGCTTTTCTTGACCCAATTCCTCATTGCTGGTCCCATACTACCCTACACAGAAAGGGAAAAGAAAAATCATACAATCAAATCTCAACACTGGTCTCCCTCCACACTTACCTTAAGTACCACTTTTCTTTCAACACATTAATACAACTCATGTTGCAACTTATCCTTATTTACTCATGCTTGATCTCATTTAAAACCCAAGCCATGCTCAGCATTACATTTGCTATCGCAACCATCTCTCATTATGTCCTTGTGCTTTCAGCACATACGTCATCTTCATTGTTCTCTAGCTTACTCTCTGTCCAAACCATAACAACCAACATTCCGCAGTTGCATTCCAATCCACCATACACTACATTTACCAACCCGCATTTACTCTTACAAACTCCACCTACTGTACCGAAAAGGTATAGAAAAATAATACAACACACGCCACCAAACCAAAATTTACAAAATGACACCACTTAATACAATCACCTCTCCAACTCCAAAAATGTCAGCAATAAATAAAACCATCTCAATACCAAACCATCTTCGCCTACAAAAACCAAACACTCATATACCAACACTTTTCCCACACCACATTTCGTTTCAATAGATAATAAAATCACCTTTACAACTCCAAACATTCATTATTACACTACCATTTAATACCAACACATTACCTCATATACCACCTCTCAATCTCCCGAATTCAGTAATCAATGATCCGATTACATCAACTTACTAATACCAAACACAAATACAATAATACCACTTCCCAAATCTAAAATCATTCAGCAATAAATGAACCATCTACATACAAACTCCTGGATTCAGATACCACCTCTTACCCACAATTTCCATTTCAGATCCACCTCATATACCTTCCACAATATACCACCAAATCAAAATTTACAAAATTTAAGATTTACAAAATAACACCACTTCTCACCACATTTCAACCATAGTCCTCAATAACTGCGACCATTTTATACCACCACTTCTCCAACACCTCATTTCAGCAATGTGACACATCATAACTTAATCATAACACATCATACCAAACACAAAAGCTATTACAACTACCATTCAATACCAACACATCGCTTCATATACCACCTCTCAATCTCATACCACACTATCATACTATCCCCTTCCCTTATATACATAACTATTCCACCCCCCTACCCCCTTGTCCACCCTCTAACTCACCCTCCTTCATTTTACTCTCGCAGTCCTTTTTTGCCGCACATAAATACCTGTTTAATTCACCCCCTTTTTCCCACTGTTTAATAATCCATCTCAAGATTGCTTTCTCATCCTTTCTCCCCAAAATTTTCCGAAGCTCGGCACTCAATAATCCATGTCTTATCTCCCTCGTTTCCTCACAGTCTCTTAGCAAATGAAATTCATCATTCAGAGCTCCACAAAGTATACACCTTGTCTTATCCCCCCCCTGCAGCCACCCTGTATTCCTTTGCAATCCTAACAGCCACCACATCATCCCATACCGTTTTGACCTATCAACGTATCTAATATTCAACCCTGCTAACTCCCCTATTTTCGTCAAAACATTCAGCGAGTTTCTCAGTCTGCTTTCCCCCAATAATTTCTGCCTATGGATATCTCTAATTCTCCTTTCAAGTATCTTCATCCCTCTCACTTCTGTCTTCGACCAGACTTCCCCCCACAGGTGTCCTAATCCTATCCTCTCCAAATATCCCTTTATTTTTTCTAGCCATCCACCCCTATACATGCTCCTACATTGCTGTTCATACGCTGCCTGTAATACCCTCCCACCTTCCTGTCTTTTTAAATTCATCCAGTATCTAACTATTCTCTTCACACCCTCTGATTCCAAATCCTCCCCACACATTAATTCCGCCCCTGCATTTGCTGTGCACCTCGGTAAGCCCATTGCTAACTTAGCAAAACTACTAACAATCCTTCTTAGTTCCTCTCTTTTCTCATCCAGCCCCCAAACTTCTGCGCCGTACAATACCCTCCCAAAAATTACCGACCTTAACACTAGCCTCAGTGAACTGATACCCGGGTATTTGGCTATCAGATTTCTGACTGAGGCTAGGGCTGCCAATCCTCTGTATTTCACCCTTTTGATCTGGTCATTCCTCGTTCCTTTATCATTAAAAATAACTCCTAGGTATTCCAACTTCCTTACCTGTTCCAATCTTTCTCCCTGAATTACCCATTTACCTTCTGTCTTTCTTCTTTTGTCTACCTGGACTACTAATATTTTAGACTTATTTCCATTAATTCTCAATCCCCATTTCCTCGCAAATAGCGTCACTGAATTTAACGACCTATTCATACCCCCTGAAGTTAGCGTCATCAATAACACATCATCCGCAAATATCAGTCCTGGTACCTCTAAACCATTAATTACCGGCATAGCCCAATTTTCTGCCCCAAACCCCTCTTAAAATATTGTTGATAAATAAAATAAACAGTATTGGCGATAACTTGCACCCTTGTTTTAAACCCACCTTGGACTCTAAGGGTCCACTCAGTCTCTCTTCTCCCAATTTTACACAAAACCTGACAACCCTATATATTCCTTCCACTGCCCTCAACATCTTTTCCGAAATCCCTATCCTGCCTAATTTCTCTAATAGGGCCTCTCTATTCACCTTGTCAAAAGCTTTCTCAAAATCTATTGCTGCTACATAAACCGTACTTCTAGCCATATTCTTATACTTTTCTAGAATAGTCTTCACTATCATTATATTATCCACTGTTCTTTTCTTTTTCCTAAATCCCCCTCGGTAATCTGACAAAATTTCATTTTCTTCCGCCCACTCGCTTATTCTGTTCGCTAACACTCAGTGTATATTTTACTCAAGGAATCCAACAGAGATATACCTCTATAACTGTTCACACTGTTCCTACTACCCTTCCCCTTGTATATAGGGCATATAATTCCTGTTTCCCATTCCTTCGGTACTTACCTCCCTCAAATATCTTATTGAATAGTTTAATTATGCCCCCTATCATTATCTCATTTTTGCTAATTTCCTTCCAAAACTTGTTATTTATACCATTACATCCCCCGGCCGACTTCGCTCTGACTCTGCTTATCACTCTCAGGATTTCCTCCCTTGTGATTTCTTTATCCAGATCATAAATTGCCACTCTCCTATTCCTCCAAATTACCTCTTTCCCCATCCCTCTCCATCCTTCTTCCCCCTTTTCCCCTAGTAATTCATCAAAGTGTCTGACCCATTGCACTTCCTCAATACTCGTTTTCTCTATATTCCTCCCACCCTTAATAATTTTATTAATCTTGTTCCATACTCTCTCAAAATTATTTGTCTTGCAGTCATTATTTATGGCTTCAATTTGTTCCTCTAACCACACCTTTTTGTCTCACAAATTTTCTTTTTATACTCCTTCCTCAATTCACAGAAAATCTCCCTTTCTTGGCCCCCACCTTTCCTTCTATATTCTCCTAACGCGTCCATCACCTTCCTCCGCATTCTTTCACACTCCCTATTAAACCATTCTTCTCCCTCTTTCTTATTTCTCTTTCTAGCTTTCGCCTTCTGCGCTATTATCTTTATTGGATGTAGCAGCAATTCCAAGGCTTTATCAGTATTACTCTCTTCTAATGCCCCTTCCGACCCATATTTCAGAAGTTGTAACTCCTCTTTTACTACCCTATTCCAATCCCGGCCCACCTTTTCTGACCATTTATACTTATTATAACCACCCCCTTGTTTATCATTCGTCTCATCCTCCTTCCTTGTACACTTCTCTTCCCCCCTTTTCAGCATAACCCTCACCGGGAAATGGTGTGATTCAATCCAATCTCTTATTTCCATTCTTACAATATCCTCAATCACCCCTTCCGAACTTAAAACCATATCTATCACACTACCACCTTTCTCAGTAACATATGTCAATTTCCCCATCCTGTCACCCTCTATCCACCCATTCAGAATATACAAATTTCCCACAGCACACATCTCTAGGAGCTTCTCTCCATAACTGTTTATAATTTTGTCCTCACTCCTTCTACTTTTCAACATACACATTCCATCCTCCCTACTACATACTGGGCTCTGTTCCCCTATTCTCGCGTTCCTATCCCCGAATAACAACATATCCTCTTCCCCTGGAAACATTCCTCTTATCCTACCAATATCTACCAATAACTCTTAAAAAAAAATATTTATTTGCATATGCTGAATTACTAGGATGGCAGTAAACAAAAGCTAGATTTATTTTCTTCCTCCTTCCCTCAACCCCTCCCATATTCAATCTCAACCATATGGTTTCTTTCATATCGGTCTCTATATCTTCTACCATTTCCCTAATTTCTTCCCTAATTAGAACTATCATCCCTCCTGGTGCTCGTCCCTTATTCTTCTCTTTTCTTCTATATTTATATTTTATCACAAACCCCTTCCATGAAATCTCCCTCCCTGTTTCCAGCCACGTCTCTAAGAGTGCCACAACATCGAAACTTTCTATTACTTCCCGAACTTTCTTATTTCCTAATTTGTTCCTTAGTCCCTCAATATTCACACATCCTATTTTCCAATATAGTTATAACTTTCCCTCCCTCCCTTCTAAGTCTCCCCCCTGTATTCTTACTTCTTGTAGTTATCGACCTCTCATCCCTTATCTCCATTCCTCCTTTTTTAACCAACCTATTCCGTTCCATGTCCTCTGTATCTTCCATCCCTTTACGTACTTTTCCCCAGATGTCTTTTAAGCTCCTACTTCTTCCTTTATGCATAATTTTTTTTTACCTTCCTGTCGATCAGTCTCCTCGTGTCCTTTCTTGCTCACTACACCACTGCACTCTGCTCTCACCGATTCTTGCTGCTCACCCCCACTCACCCCATCACTATTTTGGTCTTCTGAATCCACACTGCACTGTCCGTTCTCTTCTGCGCTGAGGTCCTCTTCTTCCACGTCTCCCCTCCTCTTTGTTACTTCTTTCTTCCTTCCATCTTGCCTTGTCATCTCTCCTCCCTCGGAAATAGTGCATTCGTCCATCTCCTTTAGTTTCGCCACTGAGTGCTCCCTCACCCATCGTCCGTTTGTCACCACCAACCTCTGACCTCTTATTCGGGCCTTTAGCCCCTGATTCCTCGCTCTCCATAAGTGCCTGTTCAAGATCTTCATATTTTCACTTCCTTCCCTTCCTAAGTCTCTTTTCACCCCTACTTTCTGTCCCTGTAAATTATTACTGTTACATAACACAATATCTGCCATTAAGGTTGAGAAAAAATGTTACCCTAATAGGCCTCCGACCTCTGGTTTTTCCAACTCTCTCTACATCATCAATGTCTACTTCACTGAAGTTTATCTTCATTCTGTCTTGTATGACTTCTACCACCTTGGATATCAGGTCAACCTTGCCCTCCCTCCCACCTTCCTCAACTCCATATATAAATATGGCTGCCTGTACCCCTCCGCTTCTTTCTTCATCTTCATCACCTCTTCTTTCAAATGTTTCACTTCCCCTCTCAATAACTCGATTTCCTTCTCATTATTGTCCACTCTCCTGCTCGATTCTTCTGTCTTCGTTTCAAGCCATTTCTTCATGTTCCCTAATTCCTTTCTCTGCTCCTCCATCATGTCCTTTATTTCCTGCACCTTATCCCATTGACACTTTTCCTGAATTACCTCACTCACTACCACCTTGAGTGCTGCCAAGTCCTCTATGCTAAATTTTCCGCTGGTATTTGGGCCTGGGTTTAATTCCACCCCCCCAATAACCAGCAACACCGCTATCACCGTCACTACCAGTACCGCTTCACTCATTATTACTCCTTCTTTTCTAAGCACCCGTCCATTCTTGGTCTCCTTCGCCTGCCATCTCCCAATCGCGGCCCGGTACTGCTCAATACCGACCATGTTCAAGGCACGCACTACACCACACAACCTCGCTCCTCAGCTGCTCGAGCTAGACTGATGTTACAGACATGAAAATTGGTATTTCGAATCTCCCTTAATAGTAAAGAAACACATATTTTGTTTTTGTTTTTGGAAAATCCAATTAATGGGTAGTGAGCAGGAATGACAAAAGGGTGAATTTTTAAAAATACTATTTTTATAGTACAGGGTCTTTATTTATGGTTGGCAAGGACTTTCTCGCTCGACCTTGGCCGCCAGTGACTGTTCAGTTGCCGGCTACCGCACGTGCGTATGTACGGCAGAATACAGTGCTCAAAATCATTACATTGCATTTTATTCACCATGTTTACAGTTTATGTTCAAAACATGCATTCTCACGCATTTCACTCACCATTTTTACAGTTTATGCTGAAAATGTTCCCCATGCGCTGCCAAACATAATCGCATCTCCTAATTAAGTTTTCGGGTACACTACCAAAGTTCTTCAGCACTGATGTATGCAATTGCAGCTTTTTTTTTTTGCTAGGGGCTTTACGTCGCACCGACACAGATAGGTCTTATGGCGATGATGGGATAGGAAAGGCCTAGGAGTTGGAAGGAAGCTGCCATGGCCTTAATTAAGGTACAGCCCCAGCAATTGTCTGGTGTTAAAATGGGAAACCACGGAAAACCATCTTCAGGGCTGCCGATAGTGGGATTCGAACCTACTATCTCCCGGATGCAAGCTCACAGCCGCGCGCCTCTACGCGCAGAGCCAACTCGCCCGCTTATTGCAGCTCTTATATTGTCTTTAAGTTCATCTAGTGTGTGAGGGTTGTTCCCATAAACTACATTTTTTAACATTCCCCACAAATAAAAATCACATGTCGTAAAATCTGGGCTATTAGGAGGCCACAGATTTTTACTTATGATCCTCGTACCAAACACGCTTCAGTAAGGAGGTAACGACCTTTACGTCTATTTTTATTGTTTACTGAACCTGTATGTTTGAATCTCTTGGCCAGTTGTTTTATTGTCCGATTGATAGGAATGGGTCTCCCTGGAAATTTTGCTCAAAACTTTTGTCTTGTTCTAGCACACGATTTTCTGCACTTAATGCAAGTATTGTGCAGATATACACGTTCACGTAACGAATATTTCCCATACATTACAGCACTATACGCAATCACAGTAATACGCTATACAAGACGACATACAGCATGCAGTAGCTTCATTGAACACACTACTATCTCGGAGCTCAGCTCTCAACAACTGCAGAAGTGCCGGAAAACGCGCGCGCCAGCGGCCGGTAGCAGCCAAGGTCGAGCGAGAAAGTCCCTGCCAAGCATAAATAAAGATCCTGTATATCTCAAAAACGTAACATGTTACAGATGTGTAAACTGGTATTTGGTATCTCCTGTAAAAGTAAAGTGACATAGATAATTTGTTTCTGGAAAATCCACTTAAAGGGAACTGAAAAATGGGGTGAGTTTTTAAAATATCTCAAAACTTAACATGTTACAGACGTGAAAATTGGTACTGTATTTTCAATCTCTTTTAAAAATAGAGAAACAAGTATTTTTTGTTTTGGAAAAAAAACACTTAAGGGAGTGGGGGTAAAAGGGATTGAAAACGGGGTTGAAATACATATTTTTGTGTTTACGGAAAAAATCTACTTAAAGGGGGTGAAGGAATTGAAAAATTAGTTGAATTCTTTGTATGAGGGTACTAATATCTCAAAAACTAAAGATGTTGCAGACGTGAAAATTGGTATTTGGAATCTCTTTTAAAAATAAACATGTATTCTTTTGTTTTTGGAAAATCCACTTAAAGGGTAGTGAAATAATTGAAAAATTAGTTTAATCATTTGTATGAGGATACTCATAAGTTATCTAAAAAAATTAAATATGTTATGAAAGTTGGTATTTGGAACCTCCTTTAAAAATAAAGAAACAAGCATTTTTAGAGGAAAATCAAGTTTGGGGGTGGGGGTGAAAAAGGAGTTGAATTCCTTTTATGAGGATACATATACAGTAAAACCTCGTTAATTCGAAGTCGTTGGGACTCAAAAATCGGACTTCGAATTACGTGATTTCGAATTAACCGCCAATTCGCAATTCAGAAGTACCAACCCTTGCCGCGTTACGAAATATTCTAAGGCCCGTTACTGCATGCAGTTAACCTTGATTCACAGTTTATACCCTTCAAATGCCATGAAAAAAGAACGATTTCCAAAATGTATCCAAAAAGGTGCATTTACAGTATTCAAATAATGCACTTGGATATCTCACCGGCAAATATAACCTCACGCAACGAAAGAAAGAAAGAAAGAAAGAAAAAAAAAAAAAAAGCACGATTCAAAGACGAGGAGAAATCTATGCTGGCTCCCATGTGCAAGTGCTTTATTCATTGGAGTACTATACTGTATGCATTTTAGATGCCTTGTATTTACACAGAAAGTACCCGATGCCCTTAAAATCAAACTTTCCTATGACTCTATCCTTGTACGATTTCCCGCCATGGCACTTTTCTCGTACTTCAGAAATGTAAACACTTGCTGCGTCACAAAGTATTCTAAGACCCATTAATACATGCAATCACCTCGATTCACAGTTTAAACATTTCAAATGCCATAGAAAATCTATTTCCGAAATGTATCCAACAAGGTGCATTTACAATGTTCAAATAATGCACTTGGATAAATCACTGACGAACATAACCTCACGTAACGAAAGAAAAAAATCACACAATTCAAAGACGAGGATAAATTACTCTGGTTCCCATGTGCAAATGCATTATTTTTTGGATATCTGTACTGTTTGCAATTTTAGATGCTTTGTACTGGGATGGAAAGTGTCCGACGCCCTTAAAACGTAGCTTATAGGGGATAAAGTTTCTCGCTTCCATGTGCATTGCAATTGCAACGCACTTCAATGATCCCCATCCCCGACCCTTGTACGATTCTGCGGCTGGCACTTTCTCCTTCAAAACCATAAGACCGTTTGGGCTCGCATTAAAATAAAGCAATGCAGTTTCATCGGCAATGCCAGTATTGTTCGGTGCCTACGAATTTATTATATGAGCCACGCTTTTTCGTCAACTGTCGGCATCGCCAGCGTTCGCGCATTCTGTTTTCCCGCACACTGCCTGTTGCGTGATATTACGGCGTTCCTGAAAAGGTTGAATACAAAAGAATTCCGATTTCATTCAACTTGGCAATCATGAAGCGCACTGTAGACCCACCGAAGTGAGTGTAAGTGCGGAAAGCTACCCCTGCACGTTCCGGAAAACGCGTTCTATTATGACGCGGATAAATTTTGAGTTGAAGTTACTCTGTAACATACTATTGTTTTAAAATGTAAAGGCAGTTTCGAATTAAAAGTCTGAATTTCGGTAATGGGGCCGACATTGTACTTCGAATTACGAATTATCTGCATTTCGAATTAAACAATTTAAATAACATGCAAAACTGTATCTCATGTCTTCGGGAACGAGAGCTTCTTCGAATTACGTGGGATTTTGAATTAACCGATTTCGAATTATCGAGGTTCTACTGTATCTTCCTCCTGTATGAACCACGTGACCTTGCCGCAGTGGGGAGGCTTGCATGTCCCAATGACGCAGATAGCCGAGCCGCAGGTGCAATCATATCGGATGGGTATCTGTTGAGAGACCAGACTAACGAATGGTTCGGATCTCTGGGTGGGGACTACACGAGAGGGGGGCAATCATCAGGAAGATGGACACTGACATTCTGCGAGTCGGAGTGTGGAATGTTAGAAGTTTGAATCGTTGTGGTAGGTTAGAGAATCTGAAAAGGGAGGTAGATAAACTAAAGTTAGATGTAGTTGGTATAAGTGAAGTACGTTGGCAGGAAGAACAGGATTTTTAGTCAGGCAACTACCGAATTATCAACACGAAATCAAACGGGAAATGCAGGGGTTGGTTTAATAATGAATAAGAAAATAGGGCAGCGGGTAAGCTACTACGACTAGCATAGTGAAAGAAATATTATCGTCAAGATAGACACCAAACCAATGCCCACCATAATAGTGCAGGTCTATATGCCTACTAGTTCAGCGGATGATGAGGAAATCGAAAGAATATATGAAGAGATAGAAGATTTAATACAATATGTAAAAGGTGACGAGAATCTAATTGTGATGGGAGACTGGAATGTAGTGGTAGGCCAAGGAAGAGAAGGTAATACAGTAGGAGAATTCGGATTGGGACAAAGGAACGAAAGAGGAAGTCGGCTGGTTGAATTCTGCACTGATCATAATTTAGTCCTTGCCAATACTTGGTTCAAACACCACAAACGACGGCTGTATACGTGGACGAGACCTGGAGACACTGGAAGGTATCAATTAGACTTCATTAGGTGTTGGATTACAAAACTTTCCCAGGAGCAACTTGGACTCCGACCACAACTTGTTGGTCATGAAATGCCATCTGAAGTTGAAGAAAGTGAAGAAAGGAAAGAATGCAAAAAGATGGAATCTATACAAGTTGAAAGAAAAAAGTGTGAGGGACTGTTTCAAGGAACATGTGGCACAAGGACTAAATGAAAAGGTTGAAGGAAACACAATAGAGAAAGAGTGGTCATGAAAAAATGAAGTCGGTAGGGATGCTGAAGAGATGTTAGGAAGGAAGAAAAGATCAACTAAAAATCGTGGATAACTCGGGAGATACTAGACCTGATTGATAAACGATGAAAATACAAGAATGCTAGAAATGAAGAGGGCAGAAAAGAATAAAGGTGATTAACCCCTCAGCGTCGCAACAATTTTAGGAACTTCCTACCCCGCGGCCGGATGAGATTTCAACTACGTGCGACTGAAATACATTGATTCACTTTAAGCGTTACTACAAGTATAAGAGTAGCCTGATATTCACGAAATTTTGAATTACTTATGATAGAACTATGTACATGCAGATAATGATATAATTACTTCACATTATCTTAGTAATTTAGTTTCATGTGATAGAGTTCGAAGCACTCTTCGAGACAGAGACCTACGTCACACTCCTGGCAGCAGTACACCGACGTCGTCTTTTCTCCGGGTTTTGAACACACGATACAATGTCTCTGAGGTTTGTATTTCT
The DNA here is from genome assembly GCF_040414725.1 of Anabrus simplex. Taxonomy (NCBI): domain Eukaryota; kingdom Metazoa; phylum Arthropoda; class Insecta; order Orthoptera; family Tettigoniidae; genus Anabrus; species Anabrus simplex. The sequence continues at coordinate 84,002,640 of NC_090275.1, forward strand.
TACACTTGTGTGATAATTTCATGATAAAATGTCTTTCCTGCCTGCAACCTTGGAACTGTATTATCTGATGCACGCCGGCCTTGAATATTTCGTTTCCCGGCCCGAGCGAGTATATTTTGTAAACAAACCTTCCTCCAGCTGAACCCGATAAGATAACTGCTCAATGTTTGTCCCTGTGACTTGTCTGGACGTTATTAGAGAATTTAGGAATCCTAATTTACTGTTGAAAACGTCCCTTTGACCTGTATAATTATCAATAGTCTTCTACACGAAATTTCCAAGTACTGGTTCCTTCTCATCGTCACTCGTCATTTACCACTGCATCCGCCACAGCCGCATCATTTATTTCATTATCACTGCTACTAATACTGTCACTACTACTTCCGACTAAACTCTCATCTAAATTATACAATATTTCAAGCACATTCCTGTCAGTCAAACCACGGCTGAGCGTGGCGCGTCACGCGGACTCATGAAGCTGCAGCGAGGCCGAAAGCAGCAGGACGAATCTGAATGAGGGGAATAACATTCATGACGAAACAAACCAACTCGATACATATATCCGATAAAAGGTCGAGACATCGTCTTTCAGGCGAGATATATACCATAAACAACTGGTTCTCGTATCGTATGACAGAAAGCAGCACTAACTGATGTCTACACAGAGCGCTCGTGGAGAGTTACGAAAATATTACAAGCTGAGAAATAAAGACAATATGATAAATAAACCGCACTACCAATGTACAAATAGAGCAAAGAACATCGCACGAAAAGACAAACTTCTCAGATCATCATTTGTTTATTTTATTACGTGGGAAAGAATGAAGCAAACAGGCTTTAAAAAAGCAGAGATTACTAGTGCTCAGACTTACTTGACAAATATTTACCCTTACAAAAACAACTACATTTTAACGATCTTCATTCTTATTTTACAACACTGATAAACCCCAACATTTCATCTTGGAAACAAAACAATTTGCAAATCCATAACTCCAAAACTCTTCGCGCTATAGCCGTAAATGCGAAACCATGCATGGGTCTATACCACGTATAGAGGTCGGCGGCTACGGAAGAAAAGAGGGTCTATACAACGTATAGAGGTCGGCGCTGAGGGGTTAAAGAATCAAGTGGATAGAAAGTGCAATGTAGCTAAGGAAGAATGGCTGAAGGAGAAGTACAAGGATATTTAAGGTTGTATGGTCCTGGGAAAGGTAGATGCTGCATACAGGAAAATCAAGGAAACCTTTGGAGAAAACAAGTCTAGGTGTATAAATATTAAGAGCTCAGATGGAAAGCCACTTCTAGGGAAAGAAGACAAAGCAGAAAGATGGCAAGAACGTATCCAACAGTTGTATCAAGGTAAAGGTGCAGATAATTTGGTTCTGGAACACGAAGAGGCTGTTGATGCTGATGAAATGGGAGACCCAATTTTGAGGTCAGAGTATGACAGAGCTGTGACCGACCTAAATAGGAACAAGGCACCTGGAATTGATGACATTCCCTCTGAATTACTGACTGCCTTAGGAGAAACCAGCTTGGCAAGGTTATTCCATTTAATGTGTAAGATATATGAGACAGGAGAAGTCCCATCCGATTTTTGGCAGAATATTGTTATACCTATTCCCAAGAAAACTGGTGCTGACAGGTGTGAAAACTACTGCACCATTAGTTTAGTATCTCATGCCCGCCAAATTTTAACACGTATTATTTACAGAAGAATGGAAAAACAAGCTGAAGCTGAGTTGAGAGTAGATCAGTTTGGCTTCAGAAGAAATGTAGGAACACATGAAGCAATCCTGACTTTACATCTGATCTAGAGGATCGAATCAAGAAGGACAAGCCCACTTACATGGCATTCGTAGATCTAGAAAAGGCGTTAGATAATGTTGATTGGACCAAGCTATTTACGATTCTAAAGGTGATTGGGATCAGATACCGAGAACGAAGAATTATCTACAATTTGTATAAAAATCAGGCTGCAGTGATATGAATCGAGGGCCTTGAAAAAGAATCAGCAGTCCAGAAAGGGGTGAGGCAAGGCTGCAGTTTGTTCCCCCTCCTCTTCAGTGTTTACATAGAACAGGCTGTGAAGGAAATCAAAGAGGAATTTGGAAAGGGAATCACAATCCAAGGAGAGGAAATCAAAACCTTGAGATTTGCCGATGATATTGTTATTTTATCTCAGACTGCAGAAGATCTCGAGAAGCTGCTGAATGGTATGGACGAAGTCTTGGGTAAGGACTACAAGATTAAAATAAATAAATCCAAAACAAAAGTAATGAAGTGCAGTCGAACGAAGGCAGGGGATACAGGAAATATTAAATTAGGAAATGAAGTCTTAAAGGAAGTAGATGAATATTGTTACTTGGGTAGTAAAATAACTAACGATGGCAGAAGTAAGGAGGACACAAAATGCAGAGTAGCACAAGCAAGGAAGAGCTTTCTTAAGAAAATAAATTTGCTCACTTCAAACATTGATATAGGAATTAGAAAGATGTTTTTGAAGACTTTTGTGTGGAGCGTGGCATTGTATGGAAGTGAAACATGGACGATAACTAGCTCAGAAAAAAAGAGAATAGAAGCTTTTGTGAAATGTGATGTTACAGAAGAATACTGAAGGTGAGATGGATAGATCGAATCACAAATGAAGAGATACTGAATCGAATTGGTGAGAGGAGATTGATTTGGCTAAATTTGACGAGAAGAGGAGATAGAATGATAGGACACATCTTAAGACACCCAGGACTTGTGCAGTTGGTTTTTGGAGGATGTGTAGGTGGTAAGAACAGCAGGGGTAGACCTAGGTTTGAATGTGACAAGCAGATTAGAGCAGATGTAGGATGCAGTAGTTACTTAGAAATGAAAAGGTCAGCACAGGGTAGGGTCGCATGGAGAGCTGCATCAAACCAGTGTATGGACTGATGACTCAAACAACACATATATCTCTAAAACTGAAGATGTTACATAGTGTAAAACAAAAACTAAAGGTTTCCACCTATTCAATACTGTTTGTTGTAAGCTTTAAAAAATTACATATATTTGTTGAAACTAGTTTTGGTCTTACTAGAGACCATCATCAGTCAAAATCACAGTAATGGCAAGACATAATTAAGTAAATATGTCTCAAATATATATATATATATGAAGCAAGCATGAAATTCAAGACAAGTAAAGACTTTAAAAACACTTAACACAATCACATGTCCTGTCCAAGCTCTCAGCTTTCCTCCAATTAGAAGACTACACCTCACAGAAGACCAGGTGAAACATTAAAATATCAGCACTAGAGACATCTTCTAGAACTCAGCTCAGCTGAAACAAGTGTGAACACAATGATGTTGATGGGAAAGTGTTGAGATGTTCATTTGTTTCCAATATGGATTATTGAAGAAGCCCTTAAAATACCAGCACTTGAAGAATCTTCTAGAACTCAGCTCAAAATACCATACTAGAAGTTTGTTGTCCCTCAACAATAAGGGGATTTCAAGGATTGACAAACATAATCTATATATATAAAATAGCTTGTCCTGACTGACTGACTGACTGACTGATTCATCATCGCCGAGCCAAAACTACTGGACAAAATTAAATGAAATTTTGGGGATACATTCATATTAAGATGTAGGTGGTCGCTAAGAGAGGATTTTTGGATATTCCGTCGCTAAGGGGGTGAAAAGGGGGGTGAAATTTGAAAATGAGTGAATCTATATCTCAAAACTTTAAAAGTTTACAAATGTAAAAATTGGTATTTAGAATCTTCTTTAAAAATAAGGAAATACGTATTTCTTGGTTTCAGAAAATCCCAATAGGAGGGGTGAAAAAGGGGTTGAATGCCTTAAATCAGGATACCGGTAATTATATCTCAGAAACTGAAGGTATTACAGACCTGAAAATTGGTACTTTTGATCTCTTTTAAAAATAAAGAAACACGTATTTTTTTGTTTTTGGAAAATCCAATTAATGGGAGTGTGAAAAGGGGGGTGAATTTTTAAAATCAGAGTAGCTATATCTCAAAACTTTGAAAGTGTACAGCTGTAAAAATTGGTATTTAGAATCTTCATTAAAAATAAAGAAATACGTATTTTTTTGTTTTCGGAAAATCCCAATAGGAAAGGTGGAAAGGGGTGAAAAATGGGTTGAATGCATTTAATGAGGATACTTATATCTCAGAAACTGAAGATATTACAGACCTGAAAATTGGTGTTTTGGATCTGTTTTAAAAATAAAGAAACACGTATTTTTTGCTTTTGGAAAATCCAATTAATTGGGGGGGGGGGTGAGAGGGGGTGAATTTTTAAAATGAGTGTATCTATATCACAAAACTTTTAAAGTTTTTAGATGTAAAAAATTAGTATTTAGAATCTCCTTTAAATATAAAGAAACACGTATATTTTTGTTTTCGGAAAATCCCAATAGGAAGGGTGGAAAAGGGTGAAAATGTGTTGAATGCCTTTAATGAGGCTAATTATATTTCAGAACCTGAAGATATTACAAACCTTAAAATTGGTATTTGGGATCTGCTTTAAAATAATAAAGAAACAGGTATTTTTCGTTTTTGCAAAATCCAAATAATTGGGGGTGAAAAGGGGAGTGAATTTTTAAAATGAGTGTATCTACATCCTAAAATTTTAAATGTTTACAAATGTGAAAATTGGTGTTTTGAATCTCCTTTAAAAATAAAGAAACATGTATTTTTTTGTTTTCGAAAAATCCCAATAGGAGGGGTGTAAAAGGGTGAATAATTGGTTGAATCCTTTAATGAGGATACATATATCTCAGAAACTGAAGATATTACAGAACTGAAAATTTGTATATGGGATCTCCTTTAAAAATAAAGAAACACGTATATTTTTGTTTTTGGAAAATCCAATTAATGGCGGTTAAACAGGAGTGACATATTTGGGTGAATTTTTTGAAAGACAGTATCTACAGAATATCTGAGAAACGTAGAATGTTACAGACGTAAAAAGTGATATTTGGAATCTCCTGTAAATGTAAAGAAACATAGGCGATTTGTTTTTGGAAACTCCACTTAAGGGGAACTAAAAAGGGAGTTACATTTTAAAATTAGAATTTATACAGTATATCTCAAGAAACTTAACATATGACAGAAGTGAAAAATGGTATTTTTATCTCTATAAAAATAAGGAAACGTGTATTTTTAGTTTTCGGATATAGCACTTGGGTGGGGGTGGGGGGGAGTGACTGAAAATGGTGTTGAATTCTTTTAATTAGGCTACACTTATCTCAAAAATAAAGATGTTACAGACGTGAAATTTGATAATTGGAATCTGCTTTAATAGTAAAGAAGCACGAATTCTCGGAAAATCCAATGAATGGGGAGGGGGGTGGTGAAAGAATTCAAAAAATTAATTGACTTAATTGTATGAGAATACTTACATCTAATAAAAACTAAAGTTGTTAGGGCCTACAGACGTGAAAATTGGTATCTGGATCTCCTTTAAAGACAAAGAAAAGCCCGTTTTGTGTGGGAAATCATCTTGGGAGGCGTGAGTGAAAAGGAGTTGAATTCCTCTCATGAGGACACATAAATCAAAAACTGAAGAAGTTACAGTCGTGATAATTGGTATTTAGAAGATCATTTACTATTAAAGAAACAAGTATTTTTTGCCAGAAAATTCACTTGGGGGGGGGGGGAGGAGTGTGAAAGTGAAAAAAAGTGAATTATTTTAATCTGAAAACTGAATGTAATAGACGTAAACAATGGTGTTTGGAATCTCCTTTAATCATAAAGAAACACGCCTTCTTTTATTTTTTTTGGGAGGGGGGGGTCAATAAACTTAACGGCGGTGGGGTGTAAAAGGAGTTGAGACCAATTGATTTTACTGTTCATAATGTATTTATAAGGAGCCTCCGTTTATCAGGCGGCAGCGCAGCGGCCTCTCATAGCTGGGTTCCGTGGTTCAAATTCCGGTCTCTCCATATGACATTTGTGCTGGACAAAACGGAGGTGGGACAGGTTTTTCTCCGGATACTCCGGTTTTCCCTGTCATCATTCATTCCAGCAACACTGTCCAATATAATTTCATTTCATTTGTCATCCATTAATCATTGCCTCAGAGGAGTGCGACAAGTTTCGGCTGCCGGGACAATTCCTATTGTCGCCAATAGATGGGGGCTTTATTCATTCCATTCCTGACCCTGTCGAATGACTGGAAACAGGCTGTAGATTTCTTATGTACTTATTCTGTTCATAAACCGATCATTTTTAATATTTCCTGGGTTCGTTTTCAAGAGCCATCTTTCCCTTCGGAGAACGTTCTTATATTACAGTACCTTCTCCTGGCATATAAATAAAAATTTAAATACATTTGAAATAAACGATAGGAATGAGATTGACCGTCCAGTTTTTCACCTCTATAATAAGGTCAATAATGCATGGAAGTATGTCATTCATATGGCCAGAAATCCCCCACACCTGCCTACGCGCGACAATGGTGCTGGTCACATTGTCAACAATGACAATGGCAGCAGATGTAATTTACCGCCAAGTAGCGGTCTTGCATCTTGCTATTGGGTCCAGAACATCTATAATAATAATAATAATAATAATAATAATAATAATAATAATGTTCTGGACCGTCGTCAAATGTGCGGACCGCACTGGAAACGGGTCCTGGACGGGTAATGACTAAGAATGCAGTCCGGCTGCGGGTTCAGAACCGCCAAGGCACCCAAGACGACACCACGCCGGGTCTCCTGAAGGATTTCATCCATATTAAAAATGCTTATAGGAAAAGATGGCAAAGATTTAGGGACGCAACTGACCGGGTGGAATACCTGGACCTAGCCCGGGAAGTACGAAATCGATTGCTGGAGAGAAAGATTGAAAAATGGAGGGAGACTTGCCATAATCTATTAGAAAACGAGTCAGATCGCGAATTTTGGCGGATTCTCGCAGAAGACGAGTCAGATCGCGAATTTCGGCGGATTATATGTCTAAAACAATAAGCATTCAATTATAAATTTCAGTATAATACCGTAGCGAAGCACGGGTACCTTGCTAGTACTGTATATAACAGCTTGAAATACGATGCTGTCTAGGAACAACACTGGGAATGAAAGGGTTAATATAAATGATGTCACTGATCTTATAGATCAGCTTCCACCTCCCTTCCTCTTATTGGGCAATTTTAATGGCCATCACCCCCATACGGGGTTCTGAGACGCCTTGCTCCCGGGGAGAAGAGCTGGAAATATTAGTAACAGCGCTGGATTTATGTATTTTGAACACAGGGGAACCAACTCACTTTAGTATACGTTATGGCATATATTCTCGCATAGGCGTAAGTCTATGCAGCCGAATATTGGTTCTGCTGTTTCGGTGGAATACACACGACGATCTTTGTGACATTTTCCCATTATCCTTACTTTGATGAAACAAAAATCTGTCGAGGCTCCCACTCGATGGGTTCTACATGCTGATTGGCCAAAGTTCAATCCCTAGCTGTCTTTAACGCCGATACCACGCGGACCGTAGACTTCTAAGTAACTTATATAACACAATCCTTGCTGCTGCTGAGGAGTCAATTCCTTCCTTCTCAGGGCCTCCTCGCCGAAAACTCGTTCCTTGGTGGAACGAAGAAATTGCAGTAGCTATCAAAGAACGCCGTCATGCCCATAAATGTTATCGTAGGCAGCCTACTATGGCCAACTTAGTAACATTTAAGAAACTACGCGCTAAGGCGCGAGTTCTTATTTGCCAAAGTAAGAAAGCTTCGTGGGAGAGATATGTGTCGTCTATGACGTCACATACTCCAACATCTCAAGTGTGGACTAAACTTCGACGTATTTCGGGTATCCAAGGATCATCTTCTAAACCGGGAATTTATATTGTAGGCTCGTCACTGAACCTCTCTTGATAGCTAACCATCTAGCTGGTAATTTTGCGGACGTATCTTTCTCCGGGAATTACCATCGTGATTTCCTCGCTCTGCAGCGGGAGGCAGAACGTCATCACCTTAGTTTTGCCACTCAAGCTTGAGAGGACTATAACGTGCCCTTTACGGAGTGGGAACTCCGCAGTGTCATAGCGCTTTGCAAGGACACGTCTCCTGGACCAGACAACATCCATAACCAGATGTTGAAACACCTTAGTGATGATAGCCTACGATATCTCCTTTGTGTGTTCAACCGTAACTGGATAGAGGGTGATTTTCCGTCTCAGTGGCGAGAGGGCATAGTCATTCCTGTCCTCAAGCCTGACAAAGATCCTAAGTATGCAGGAAGTTACAGACCGATTTGTCTTACAAACTGCCTGTATAAGCTATTTGAGAGGATGGTAAATCGCCGACTTGTGTGGTGTCTGGGGAAACAAGGACTCTTGTCCGAGTACCAGTGTGGTTTTCGAGCCACTCGATCGTCCACTGACCACTTCTCCGCCTAGAGAGCTCTATCCAGGATGCGTTTTACCGCAAACAGCATTTGGTAGCTGTTTTTTTTTACTTAGAGAAGGCCTACGACACCACCTGGCGATATGGTATCCTTTCAGTCCTGCATCAGTGGAGATTCCGAGGTAACTTGCCGGTATTTATTGTGAATTTTTTGTCCCTCCATCTATTCTGTGTCCGAATAGGGAGGACATATTCGCAATACCATGTTCAAGAAAATGGAGTCCCACAAATGGTATTGTCGCTGCTCCTGGTTCAGCAGTAATACCGTCGCTGTATGTGGACGATTTTGCTCTGCACTATAGCTTGCGTAGTATGGCAGTCGCAGAGCGACAATTAGAGCAAGCTATTAGGAGAATGGAGCAGTGGACCTTAGAATATGGCTTTCAGTTTTCTACCGCAAAGATGTCTGTTGTCCACTTCTGTCGTCAACATACTCTTCACCCAGATCCTGAGCTTTATCTAGGGAATGTCGCTCTTCCTTTACTTGACACTTACTGATTTCTTGCGGTCCTTATTGATAGTAAATTATCGTGGGAGCCAAACGTGCGGCAGCTAAAAGTGCAATGCACCAAGAGGCTTAATCTCTTGAAGTTTCTTAGCAGCACTAATTGGGGAGCAGATCGCACGGTGCTCCTACGATTCTATCGGGCACATATTTTATCCCGGTTAGACTGCGGCAGTGCAGCATATGGCTCTGCAAGACCAAGTGTCCTTTCAAAACTGAACATCTACCACAGCGGGGTTCGGTTGGCGACGGGAGCTTTTCGAACAAGCTCCATAGCTAGTCTGCTTGCTGAATCTGGTGTGCCACCTTTACACCTGAGAAGCCAGCAACTCCTTCTGGCGTATGCTGCTAATTTGTGAGAGATGCCATTTCACCCAAGCTCTCCTTGTGTATTCAACAATAGAAACCGTTGGTTGTACGCCGCTTATCCTCGAACAACATGGCCGGTTGGAATACGCCTGGATAGCAGTCACATATTGTTTCACGTACCTTCGGTTCCTTGCCTCGTCAGACAACCAACTGGGGTACCTCCGTGGATAGTATGACGTCCTGAAATAATCCTGGATCTGCACACTGGCCCGAAGGTAGACACTGACCCTTTGATTTATCGGAGGCTCTTTCTGTCAGTTGTTGGCCGGTATCCAGGTTCAGTCGTCGTTTACACAGATGGCTCGAGAACAGACACTAAAGTGGGCTGTGCGTTCGTTGTCGACACTGATAGGTTTCTTTTTGCTCTCCCGGTAACCTGTAGTGTGAATACAGCAGAGCTCTATGCTATCTGTGAAGCTCTGCGCTACGCACTGTCAAATGAGCGCCGACACTTCCTTGTGTGTTCTGACTCCTTGAGTTCAGTACAGTCTATTGATACCTGTTTCCCTCAGCTCCCTCTGGTGCAGCGGATCTGTTGTAACCAAGGTTGAAGTTTACAAAACACAACTTTTATTGCTTCACTTTATGATATTTACACAAATAACTGAAATTTATTTTGAAGCAAAAAGGAATATTGAATCTTGAGAAAAGTTTGTCTTTATACAATATGTACAGGTTTACAGTCTTTATATACACTCCTATCTTGAAAAGATAGTCTTTGTGAATTGACACGTTGATAGTCGAAAACTATCTGGCACACTAACATAAATGTCCTTGAGAGTCCTTGTTTGTTGAAGTGCCTGAATTCCTAAAAAGCAAGTTCAATTGATTGAAGAAATTCCACCTAGCGAAACTAAGGGAGCTTGCATAAATTAGGGAATGACAATGGCTTGTAAAAGAATTACGGAACATAGGCAGCGGAAACAGGTAACGGAGCGGTGACCAGAGGTGAAACCTCGTACTGCCAGAAATTCAGTCCACCTGGTCGAAGCACATTTTCAAGAGGAGTAGCCTCCGTGCTCGACGTAGGGTGTATTCTGGAGCTGGACACCAGGGGCAAGTGGGCGAGTGAACAGGCAGGGAGCTCCTATTTATAGTACACTCGATGGTCAGGCACGCGCACTGAGGGCTGCGCGTCGAAGCTAGCAGAATGATACACAGGCGCGCGTGCAGCTGGCTGGTGGAGCGAGAAAGGGAGCGCCGGACATACAACACCCTCCCCTCCTAAATACGCCGGTACGGCGTGAAACGGCGGCGGCGCTGGCGGCGACTGCGATGCTGGGGCGGAGCTGCTGGTATCTCTGTTGTATTGTCCGGAGCTGGAACTGGGCGGAGTGGCGCTGTCTCGTCCTGAAAGGAACCCATTGTTATTAAATGATCTAAAGCGCGTTCAGCAATAGATTTATCAGGTTTAGCAATAGCATCAATAGCTGGACAGGGGCGGTAGCGCAGACGTATCTGATCTTGATGGCGGCAGATACGTTTCTCCGTAGTCTGTATCTCGTATAGACGATGACCCAAAGATCTGCAGATGACTCCAGGTATCCAGAGTGGGTTGGATTTGAATGTCCTGGTGTAGACCTTGTCGTTGAGGGAGAACTTCGTTGGTGATGTCTTATGCTGGGCCGGAAGAGGCTGTAACAGAGAAAGTAAAGTTCTGTGAGGTCGTCCATGGAGCTTCTGTGCAGGAGTGATATTATCAGCGCCGGGTAGAGTTCTGTAGTTGTTTAAGAGTTGGAGCAAGGCTTGGTCTTTAGTTAAGCCTGAAGAGACAGCTTTCTTCATACTTCTTTTAAATGTTTGTACGAAGCGTTCAGCTTCACCATTAGATTGAGGGTGAAAAGGTGGTGCTAGGATATGACGAATGCCATTATGTGTACAAAAGTTCTGGAAAGCAGTAGCTGTAAATTGAGGTCCGTTGTCCGAAATGAGTACTTGCGGTAAACCTTCTGTAGTAAAGATTTTCTGGAGAGCACGGATGGTAGCTTCGGTTGTAGTAGTCGAATGCATATCCACGACATATGGAAAGTTTGACAGTGAATCGATGACTATTAACCACATGGAATTGAGGAAAGGACCTGCGAAATCGATGTGAACTCGTTCCCATGGAGTAGTAGCAGGAGGCCATGAAGCAAGATCAGAAGACGGGGCGTTCTGATTCGTTTGACATTGCTCACAATGACGTATTAGCTTTTCGATGGCGGCATCAATACCGGGCCAGTAGCAGTGTTGACGGGCGAGTTGCGTTGTTCTGGAGATACCCCAATGGCTTTGGTGTAATAATTCGAGAACTTGTTTCTGTAGGCTAAGTGGGATAACCACTCGGAAGATGGTGCCTGCTTCTAGTAATACAACTCCGGCACGAGTCGTGAGACGATGCTGCATACGATGATAAGGTGCCAGGTGGGCAGGAAGTGTGCTCTGAAGAGGCCAACCGTTGCGGATGTAAGTACGTACAGTAGCAAGTGTACTGTCCTTATCCGTAGCTTTAGCTATGCAGGTAGCATCAATAGGAAAACTGGATACAGTATCTTCAAGTTCTATGTCCAACTGAAGACATTCAGATTCTTGAGAATCGAAGGCAGTATCAGGACCAACGGGTAAGCGGGAGAGGGCATCAGCATTACAATGCTGGGATGTGGCACGATATACAATCTGATAGGAATAATCAGAAAGGAACATGGACCATCGTTGAAGCTTTCTGAGGGAATTCTCTGGGATCTTATTACCAGGATGGAATAAGTGCACGAGAGGCTTATGATCGGTAATGATCAGGAAATGGTTGCCATAGAGATATTCATTGAAACGGCGAATACCAAAGATGATGGCTAAAGCTTCTTTCTCTATCTGTGAGTATCGACGTTGATGGTCATTAAGTGTTTTCGAAGCGAAGGCGATGGGGTGTTCTTGTCCATGACGATCCTTCTGGGAGAGAACGGCACCGACACCGTAGTCTGAAGCGTCAGTAGCTAGCGTGATGATCTTGTCGGGCTGAAAATGAGTGAGTTGTATAGCTTGAATTAAGGCGTTGTTGATTGTTTTCCATGCCTGTTGGCAGTGCGGAGTCCACTGAAACTTAACACCTTTTTTACGTAGAGCGTTTAATGGAGCTGCCACTGTAGCGAAGCGTGGAATGAACTTATTATAATAGTTCGCTTTGCCTATGAAGGACTGAAGCTGCTTGAGGTTCTGAGGTGCTGGCATGTTTACTATCGCTGAGACATTCTGTGTACTAGGACGAATTCCATTCTTATCAAGTATATGTCCTAGGTATTGAATTTGAGGCTGAAAGAAGGTACATTTAGCGAGATTCGCTCGTAGGCCATTGTCTTTCAATTTCTGGAGAAGAAGGCGGAGATTGGTTAGATGTTCCTGATGATCTTTTCCAGTAACAATAATATCATCCAGGTAGTTAGCACAACCGGGAATGGAGGCGGTGAGTTGAGCCAAATAGCGCTGAAAAATAGCCGCTGAGGATGAAACACCGAATGGGAGCCGCTGGAGCTGGAGCAGTCCGAGAGGAGTGTTGAGTGTGAGAAATTTCTTAGATTCTTCGTCTAAAAGTAGCTGGAGATATGCTTCTTTAAGATCAACTCGAGAGAAGAATTGTCCACCAGAGAGACGACGGAATAAGTCTTCTGGACGTGGAATAGGAAAGATATCTGTGTCGAGTTGTGCGTTGACTGTAGATCGAAAATCGCCACAAAGTCGAACATTACCATCAGGTTTCTTTATTACCACGAGTGGAGTAGCCCATTGACTAGAAGTAACTGGTACAACAATTCCAGTTTGTATCCATCTTTCTAATTCTTTCGTGACCTGGTCTTGAAGTGCTAGGGGTACTGGACGAGCTTTGAAGAAGCGAGGCTTAGCTCCGGATTTCAGCTGTATGTGAGCTGTATAGTCTTTTGCTGTTCCGAGCTGAGAGTCGAAGACTTCAGGAAACTGCGCTAGGAGAGCGGTAACGTCAGAAGTAGGATGCAATGTAGATACGACGTTAATGTTGTCATGTATCTGGAAACCAAATAAGTTAAATAGATCCATGCCCATAATGTTTGATGCAGTGTAGTTGTTAACTACGAGAAGAGGAATGGCCTTCTGAATTCCTTTATAACTAGCCTGAAGCTTGATTTGACCTTTGATGTCAATTTTCTTCTTGTTAAATGTCACGAGCTGGATGTCAGCTGGAGAGCATGAAGGTGAACCTAAGTCGTGGTAGGTAGTCAGGTTAATAATAGAGACAGGTGATCCAGTGTCTAATTGAAAATCGACAGATCGATCAGAGAATGAGAGAGGAATGATGATTTTGTGAGAATCCTTGGTGGGAAGAATAAGATTGATCTGATCAACTTCCATGTCTTGGCGGGGCTGTATATGCTTCCGGCGTGCTGCAGTAGTCTTAGCAGGGCGGAGCGAACTTTGACAGACAGTCTTAATGTGTCCAAGTTTATTACATCGTTCACAAGTAGCTTTGAAAAAACGACAGTCACGACGTTCATGATGCTTGAAACAACCTCGGCAGGAAGGCAGGAGTTTCGAGGTGCTTTTAGAATTGGGCTTCCGTGGAGCATTGCGAGAGGGAACCTGGCGAGAATGCTTGGTGGAGAGCGCCTTATCCGTACGGTTCACTGTAGCAGAGGACTTGCGGGCCTGAGGCGAGACTTGTGCAACTTCGTGTGGAGAAGCTATGGCTGCGGCAGTCTTGGTAGTAAGCTCATAAACCGTAGCAATACGCTGGACGTCTTCTAAAGAAGGGTTACTCTGCTTGACAGCGTCAAAACGTATTTTGTCTTCAGGAGTATGTAAAATTAGCATGTCCCTAATGAGAGAATCAGTGTAGGATGAACCACAACCGTCCTTGGAGCAGATGAACTGGCAGGGTTTAGCTAGACCACGCAATTCAGTTATCCATTCAGTATGTGTCTGATGGGGTTGCTTTCTGCACTGAAAAAATTTATAGCGAGCAGCCACTATGTGAGGAGCTTTGGCATAGTGTTCTGTGAGACGGGCCAAGAGCTGCGTGAAGGATACCTCAGATAAGTGTTCTTCCGGACTTAATTTACGTAGTAATTCACACGTAGCATTGCCAACCGAACTAAGAAATAGTGCGCGGCGGCGTTGATCATCTGTGACAGAATGGCAGATGAAATGCTGTTGTAAACGGGCTAAATAAACTGACCATTCTTCCTTAGCCGGATCAAAAGCAGAGAACGGAGGAATAGCTGATGGCTGTGTAGAGACAGAAATAGCTTGAATAGCCTGAATTAATGCTGCCTGTTGTTGTTGCATAAACTGTTGTTGTTGCTGCTGTAAGGCTTGGAAGACCGTAGCGAGTTGTTCCGCAGTAGCCATTGCGAGATGCGTGCAAGAAAGAGTAAGGTAAGCTGTGTGTCAGAACTGGTTGGAGTGTCGTTGCTGTTTAGCACTTCGCCGTAGAGTTGACAACTGGGCCTGTTGAATTGTAGTGTCGTGTTTACCTCGTTGCTATAGAGTTGGCGATTGGGGCTGATGACGTGTAGTTTGTTGCTTTTTTAACCTCGTCGCCATAGAGTTGGCAACTGGGGTCGAAGAATTGTAGGTTGTAGCTGTTTTACCTCGTCGCCATAGAGTTGTGTTGTAACCAAGGTTGAAGTTTACAAAACACAACTTTTATTGCTTCACTTTATGATATTTACACAAATAACTGAAATTTATTTTGAAGCAAAAAGGAATATTGAATCTTGAGAAAAGTTTGTCTTTATACAATATGTACAGGTTTACAGTCTTTATATACACTCCTATCTTGAAAAGATAGTCTTTGTGAATTGACACGTTGATAGTCGAAAACTATCTGGCACACTAACATAAATGTCCTTGAGAGTCCTTGTTTGTTGAAGTGCCTGAATTCCTAAAAAGCAAGTTCAATTGATTGAAGAAATTCCACCTAGCGAAACTAAGGGAGCTTGCATAAATTAGGGAATGACAATGGCTTGTAAAAGAATTACGGAACATAGGCAGCGGAAACAGGTAAGGGAGCGGTGACCAGAGGTGAAACCTCGTACTGCCAGAAATTCAGTCCACCTGGTCGAAGCACATTTTCAAGAGGAGTAGCCTCCGTGCTCGACGTAGGGTGTATTCTGGAGCTGGACACCAGGGGCAAGTGGGCGAGTGAACAGGCAGGGAGCTCCTATTTATAGTACACTGGATGGTCAGGCACGCGCACTGAGGGCTGCGCGTCGAAGCTAGCAGAATGATACACAGGCGCGCGTGCAGCTGGCTGGTGGAGCGAGAAAGGGAGCGCCGGACATACAACAGGATCCAGGACCTGCTGGCTGGGTGTTTGTATGCCGGCACCAGAATCACGTTTATGTGGCTCCCAAGCCACATGGGTGTAGAGGGAAATGAGTTAGCAGATAAGGCTGCCAAGCAGGCAGTAACACTGCCCCTGTTGCCTTTCAAGGTTCCAGCAAGTGACATTCGCTCTCAGCTGAGACATCTGGTTATGTCCTATTGGGAGATGGAGTGGCAGGCCACTCCTCGTCCAAATAAGCTGAGAGCAGTTAAAGGTACTACGAAGGTATGGAGGACTTCCCTTCGGGCCTCTCAGAGGGGAGCAGTGATATTATGTCGTCTTTGGATCGGCCACAGTATCCTAACTCACTCCCATCTATTGAAAGGGGAACCCCCTCCGGTGTGTACTTGCGGCGATCATCTTACCGTGGTACACATCCTTACGGAGTGTGTGGACCTGGTCGATCTGCGCCGTAGTCTTAACCTTCAGAGTTCAATCTCCCTTATCTTGTGAGATGATGAGCAGTCAGCAGACCTCGTCATCCGCTTTATGAGGGATAGTGTTCTGTTTTATCGTGTATAATGATGTCCTTTGTCCTAGTGTTTTTGTATCTGTTGCGCTTTTATCCCATTGACTCCATTTTAGTTTGTGTTGCGTATTTTAGTGTGTTATTTTAATGTGTACCGTAAATTATGTGTACATATCTGTACTACCACGCAATGCCTTATTCCTTTGTTTCCTGTATTTTCTCTTTTTATTAGAAAATGAGGCATTGCAAATTAGATCCACTGATTGTTTTAATCTCATACTCATTTTTCTTCATCACCATTTCTTTTTTTACTCTAGTCAGTGGATACATTTTAAAATTTTAACCATCATATATCATGTTGTCGATCTCGTTCCATTAGGGGCCGATGACCTTCGATGTTAGGCCCCTTAAAACAACAAGCATCATCATCTTCATCTTACTTTCCCAACTTTTCTCTATATTTTCCCTGTCTCTCTGACTAGGTTACCACTTTTGCCAAACCTCTCATTATCTGTGTGAATCTTTTTCTGTCTATTCATTAATACATATTTTACAGCTGGATGTTCAGGCTCTTGTAGTGAATTACCCAATTGACAGAGAGTACAGACAAACTTATAATGAATTTTAACCCTTACTATCATACTCTTATTCTAGCATAGCGGGAAACTTCAAACGGAATTAACTCACTTCATCACATTTTCTCTCTCTCTCACATCAGTATTATTTTAACTAGCTGATGTACCCGTACTTCACTATGGAATTCTACATTGTATACAGAATTGTAGGTTAGGTAGAGTACACGTTGTGATCAAGACTGTATTAAATTGCATGGGTCTTAACGTTACCCTAGAAACGCAACAGAGAAATCACCAAACGTCCTTTCTCATATGAAGACTGCGTTAGGGAATTTTCATTGTAATGGTAGGCCCGCTTGCCTACCATCAGTCACAATCAGGTTGGGAAATTGCGTTATAATGGCATACACTCACTTCTCCACCTGCTTTTTTACATCCTCAGAAAGACTGAGTGGTTTTCCCAACTGAAATGAACATAGGTCATTACAATGACGTCGGTACGAATGGCGCGAGTAAAAGCAAACATTTTCTCACTTTTAACAAACAGTACTACGCTGCTGATCTAACAGTCCAAAGTTCCAGAGCTGGAATGACCAGGCCGCAGACAGCTATCATTTGTAAACACTCTTAGTCTTATCTTGGAGGGTGGGGGGTCGAATAGTGGAGAGTTCCAGGGCCAAAACTATGCCCTTTTACTAATCTGTTTCCTAGGAGTACCCGATGAGTCGGAAAATCTCAGTTCAGTACACTGGCGGCAGAAAAATCTATCTTGCTTGAGAGTCAATTTTTCCTCCAAGCCAGAGGAGAAACCCCCTCTTCACTGCTACTTTTGATAAATGAATGTAGAATTTAATAAAAGTGAAGAGGAAGAAGCTCTTTTTAAGAAACGGCTTTTTTTCAGGGTTGAAATTTGAGTTATTTAGTGAATTGTGGTGCTATAATTTGGAATATGCCTAAATTGTAATTCTAGACTAGGTCATACTACTACTACTACTACTACTACTACTACTACTACTACTACTACTACTAAGTTAGCCTCTGCCTTAAAAGTGCACACTGCTTATTCAAAACAGCGCGTCAGACTAGGGATCGAATAGGTGGAATACTGTGATGAACCAGTGAGTTATGTACCAGCAGTACAGTATCAGAAAATGTAAGAACCAAGGGAATGACATGCTAAGGAAGAAAGAACTTTCCAACTATTTCCCGACAATATTCAGTCAGGCTGTTAAACTCGGTTTGCATCAGTAATCCCATCTATTTGAGTTGAGCGCAGCATAAGAGACAAAGAACATCACCACAAACAATGGTCAATGTAATGTTATTGTTGATGAATGTTATGCGCTTTCAATATTGTAGGCCTTCACATACATTTAGTTTTCTTCCGACTCAGAAATACCACTCTTATCATAGTCAGTACGGTAAAATTGAATAAGATATAAATGGTCTGAAATTGTATTCTCTATAACTTCTGTTTTGTAGTACTTTTTGATAGGACCAATAACATAGGTATTTAAAAATTAAATTTTAGGCGTCTTTCCTAAACTACAATTTTATCCAGGGCGAATAAAATTGTTTACAACTTAGACTGTAGTTTCTTATTCCCCAACTCTATATACCGACTTTCATTAAATTCTGTTAACCCATTTCCTCATGGCTCGGCGTCAATATGGACTTGGCAACAGAAATACAAATTCATGAATATCTGTGTTATCAAAGCCGGTACGCTAACAATGTATGACATAAATGATTGGAAATTTAATTGTATATAACTTTGGTTATGTAGTATTTATCGATAGGACCACTAATAATATAAATATTTGAGAATTCAATTTTAGGCCTTCCCCTAAACTACGATTTCACTCAGCGTGAGTAAAATTATTTATAGCCTAGATTGTAGTGGCTCATCCCCCGACTTCACATACCGATTTTCATTGAATTCTCTTCAGCCGTTTTTTCGTGATGCGTCTACATACATACGGACAGGCAGAAATTACGGAAAAGTAAAAAAATGCATTTCCTTGTTACTATGGACATGACCGATACAGAAATACCATTATTTTCTAATTCGAAGCAATGTACAGACAAAACTCATATTTTATGTATATAGATTATACTTCGTGAATTTGTACTTGTATTAGTTTCATCTTCCATAATTTTATCTATCGTATTATTTGAGGTTACACATTTCTGAACCAATCCATATCTATGCATGTCTGGATGGGCCTTTGTAATATATGTACACTCTTTTGTAATATTTTTTACAGTGTAGTCTGATTTAACAGGTTGCATTGGGCTGCACACATCATCATCTGTGCAACCATCTTTCTCAGTGCTCATAATTGATCCCTTCAAAGACATTGAACAATCCAAAGTATCATATAAGAACTCTACAATTTCAATACATTGACCTATAAATTGCCTTAGGTATATATAAAAAAAGTCTTGATTAAAGAATCTCTTAGCTTCTGCATAAGATCTCACATAAATAGTATACAACATTAACAACAATGTATAAAATACAAATCCTATCACAAGATAGCTAACACCATCTTGAATTCTATGAATTAGTGCAAAAATTATTTCGCACAAGCACCTAAAGAAGATGATTTGCATGAGATAAGGCACAGTTTGATCCCTGAATGTTAATTCACAAGCATGGCCTCCTGGTATATCATACAAACAGCTGTAATTCCACATTCCACACATATTTGAAACTAGACAAATGTTCACATGACCTTCTTTTTACTCTAAATAGCCTCTCATAATATTTATATTCCTCCTAAAGAGCCTTGTATAATACATTGAATGTTGTTTCAAACTGATTTATTATAAGACATTGTTGATATTCTTTTAAGTTTCTTAACTAAAAATCCAGGGAAAGTAAATTTCTTGAATGATGAAATCCACAGAATAGCCGAAGTGGCCATTGTATACCGAAACCTAGAAGAGTATGAGAAAAGACAACAGTCCAAAGCATCAAGAAAATTACATTCTAAGTTTCCAACAGCACCTAGCCTTTCCATAGCAGGATGTTCTACAGCACAAGAGCAGAGAAAATCAGTGGAAGACAAGGGCCACAATTTGATCTCAAAATTACAAAAGAACTGTGGAACAAGTGTGAGCAGAAATCTGTTTAGTAAGACAACTATAGAATTTGAAGATGCCACATTCAAAAACAAAAGCAAGGCAACTGGAAATGAAACTGAATCTTATAAGAGAGAGAAGGAAAGACTGTGTAAGACAGTCGGAAAAAACAATGTACAGCACGGTAAGATAACTAAAAATAAACTCAAGAGCACCACAAGAACTCATAGCCAGGAATATGAGGAAACAGCAGTTCAAGATGAAGTTAAGAACTTTCATGGACTTGAAACTGAAATTGTACAAACTAACTCAGTCAAAAACAGTCATAGTTCCAGTGACATATCAGATACACAAAATAACGTAGAAAACATTCTGAACCCAGACAGTAAAGCAAACAGAAATAACTGTCAACCTTGTCAGACAAAGACCAGTAATTTGTCCTTAAGTGGTGCACATAAGCAAGAAGATTCTTATGATGTTTTGTGGAAAGAAAGATCCTGTGAGCAACCAGTCCTTAACCAGCAACAACAAAGAAAACAAGAGTATTCTAACATACATACAGGGAAAGCTACATGTTGTAAAGAAAAAGGCTCACAACGTCACAAAAACCATGCGCAGCTGCCTACTAAAGCACAATTTTGCAGACGACAAATCACACTCAGCAGGGAAGAAGAAAGGAATCAAAAGATTTGTGCTAAAAGGAAAGATGAAAGACAAATCTCATACAGCCAGGAAGACCTATCAAGACCAAGGAATTCTTGTATGGCTCCAGGAAAAATTGAATTTTACAAGGGAGAAACCCCATTCTGTGAAGAACAAGAGAATGAAGAAGAAACGGGTAAAGGACAAACATCCTACCGCGAGGAGGAACCAAACGGCGGGAGGCAAATGGACTCTAGCAAAACTTTGGCCATTTACGACGACAGATTCTGTAAGCAACAATCCTCATTCCTCCCGAAGAAGGAAATAAAACACAGTGCCAATTCCGAAATCATTGAACGTGCTTTTGATGATTCTATGGAGGATATCCTTCGTTCCATGCCTATTGCTAGTCACGATCAATCAGGTTCAAGATGTACTGTGACTCGTAAACAAAATGTTGCAAGTTCTAATGAGGATGATTGTTCTGTAGAATGCTTTATAAATTCTGGATCAGGAGATCTGAAAAGTAACCAGAATATATCACAGACTCATACAGTATGGAATGAGGAGGGCAAATATTTGAAGGAGAAGGTGTACAACGTCATAGAAACTCTAACCAAATGGGATGAAGATTTAAAGAAACTAAAACAAGATATGGAATGCATTGCAAGAAACATTGAAAAATGGGATGAAGAGGGAAAGAAGTTGAACGAATCGGTACACTATGTAAAAGTCAAATGTTTCCCGTCACCTGAGAATCAGAGATGCCACAGTTCGAACAATGAGGAACATACCATTCTAGATACAGAAAACAAGGAAACGTCTTTGGAAAGTGAGCATAGAGTAGCAGCAGTTCCTCAGGTGTGCAACAAAAACAGAAAACGTTCAAATAAAGATGAACAAATTTTCGAAGACAATTATAATGGACTGAAATTGAGAGAGAAACGAATTAAAACTTATACACAGTAAAGAAAAAAAGAAGAATCACCGTTTTTGGAAGGGCATCAGAAAGGGAAGCTGTTTCAATGTAAATTCTGTTTCAGTAAATAAGTACTCCACAGATGACCAAGTTATTTTTTCTGTTCTTACTTAAATTGGCTCTGATGACTTATTAGCCTTACTTTTGTATTTGTCCTATGTTTCCAGTCTTTTACCATCAGTATTAATCATGTATAATTTTGTCTCTTCCCTTCTGTGTTAATACAACTTTCTTCTTATCCCACACTTCTGACTTCGAGACAAGATCTGTCAAGATTGCCTCCCAATGAGTATTGAAGCCTACCTTCCTGATGAAGTTGGGAAGCAGAAAGAAACTCATCAGACAGCGAGAAGTGAAGACTGCGGTGGGTGAAGATATGGAGATTGTCCTTGTCCTTTGGTGTTTTCATGCATGTTGACCTGTCAAGAATCAGGGAAAAACTTCTCCCCAGCTTGTCACATAGATGCTCAATAGGATTCAAATTGGGGCTTCAAGCTGGCTAAACCACAACATGAATCTTTGTTTCACCCAACACCTCTTGCGCACATCTCGCAACATGTTGGCAAGCATCCCGCGTTAGTGTGAAACCACCACCACCACTAAATGGAGCAAAAGTTATGGCATGCTTCAGAAAGATTTCCTCCATATACTGATGTGCTGAAAGGCTACCATGCTCCACAAAGACCAACTCTGCCCTTGATTCCTCACCATAAGAGAACCACTCTAAAA
Organism: Anabrus simplex; assembly: GCF_040414725.1. NCBI lineage: Eukaryota > Metazoa > Arthropoda > Insecta > Orthoptera > Tettigoniidae > Anabrus > Anabrus simplex. The sequence goes on from NC_090275.1 coordinate 84,024,740, forward strand.
AGGTGTCCCAGGAGAGAAAGTGCAAGAGGAATACCTTTCTCCAGACCTCTTCTCTACCATCATGTGTTCATAGGCCAAATCGTGACTCATCATCAGTAAACAGCACTTGCTCCAATTGTTTGTACGGTCATGCTGCCATGTTCCCTTGCAAAACGCATTTGAACAGCATGATGCTGTTTGGTGAGTTTCGGACCTTTAACAGGTCTTCTACATTGAAGATTGGCTTCTACTAGTCTTCTGTAGACAGTTCTTTCACTAACATTGACCTCTCAAAACTGGTGGAGTTGATTTTTTTGCTTCAATAGTGGTGGTGTGACATTTGCAGAGAACTTGGAGCCATAAGAAGTGACCCCTCTTGCTGATGTTACTCTTCTTGGGCCTGATCTTGGTCTTCTCGAATAACCTCCACTTTACCTACACCTTCTAATAGTTCTAGAAATTGTTGAAGGTGTAGTTCTCAATACTTCTGGAACGTATTGCATGCTGCGACCATCTTCCACCATAGCAACCACTTTTGCAGTACCTTCCGGACTTAATGGCAGGTTTACTCCAGAAAACTGATCACGATAATGACAAAAACATATGTGATTGATAAGTGTTTGTAGAGTGGAAAAACATTGCCTCACATCCAATGATATAGGTTTTTTTTTTTTCCCCTGGTTGCACAACACAACACTAGTTGCAAATCAAGGATTGTGGCGACGTTTAGTAAATTCTCAGAGGCTTGCAGACTGAACGGTGAAAGGCATAACAGTCTATAATGATAATGTATGTTTGTATGTATGTATGTATGGTTGCACAAGGAAATAAATTAAGGCTAGCACAATAAACAATCCACACTTCATTGTTTGCTCATGAAACAAAGCTAACAACCTCCTCTGTCTAAAAATATAGGACAAAGTGCTTAATTTTCATTAAATAGATAATTTCACGATTTCTTCAGCATTTATTACGTGCTGCACTTTTCATGCCAGTTTTCATGACATTAGTAAACATACTCTAACATGGGAATACCTTGACTTCAAACTCTCTGAGCAACACAAAAACTTGATTAGAATATGGATTGTTCACTGTAATGACAGTGGTCTGGGTCATTCCCATTTTACGAGGGAACTTCAGCATCATTCAGCCACCAGCCGACTTTTTCTCCCCTGACTGTACAAAACATTCCATGACAGGGTGGAGTACAACAGGTTTAGTTTGTGATGTATGAAGGAAGCGGAAAAGACGTTTTAATTGAAGATAAACTTGGGGATATTTGGGTGTGGTTAAAAACAAGTCCCAGAAAATCACCTTAATTGTCTAGCACAGGAAATAAACATATCCATGGATTGGCCCACAAAGCGATCAGGCTGCTGAAATTTTGACCATATAAAAGAAAGTTCATGCAGAGGAACATCACTAGACAGATTTTGCTGCAAGAATAAGGTTCTGTAATTTATTTCTTCTTCTTCTTGAGGCGCCTTCTCCTAGCGGAGGTTGGCAGTCCACATAGCCAGCTCTGGACGTGACGTTGCAGCATGGAAAGCATCTTCTGAAGTGCAGTTGTGCCATCTTCGGATGTCCTTCAGCCATGAATTCTTCCTCCTGCCAACAGACCTTTTCCCCTGTATTTTACCTTCAGTGACGAGTTGTAATAGCTGGTACTTCTCGTCTCTCATAATGTGCCCTAGATATTGGGTTTTTCTTTTTTTTTTTACGGTAAGTAATAGTTCTTTTTGTTTCTTCATGCGATGAAGGACTTCGTCATTTGAAAGTTTTAGCACCCATGGTATTCGGAGTAGGCAGCGATATAGATACATTTCAAAAGCATCAATTCTTTTTTCTAGATTTTGGTCAAGGGTCCAGCTTTCACATCCAAAGAGAAAAATGGAGAATACATAGCACCGAATAATTCGCATTCTTAATTGCACACTTAGGTTCGATTTTGTAAATGGCTGTTTCATGCTAAAAAATTGCCTCTTGGCCTGTTCTATTCTAGATTTTATCTCTCTCTTGGAATCACATTCCTCATCTAGCACAGTACCCAAGTATTTAAGGGAGGATGGCAGGACCTAGTGTTTACATTGCACTATGTCTTGTGGTATGGGCTAGAGCAATTTTGTTACTTTCATTGATCTGTCTCTGTCTTATCCTTGACTTTGACAATGCGAAAGTGACTGAGGTATGAGCGATGCTAGTAATGCCATTCCTTATGCAGCCAGTCCCTGCTATGAATGATGTGAAAATGTTGCTCATAGGGTCAGTTGGTGCATGCATTTCAGTGGGCTTGGCAGACTGATTGTAATAGCAACTTCTGGCTCGGTGAGGAAAGCAACGGGAAACTACCTCACTCATTTCCCTAGTATGCCTCTTCAGTGATGCCTAGGCCATCTATGACAGCTGATGGCAGAGCTGTTGGATCCAACCAACCTTAGGGCTGAAGACTGTACATACATACTTGTTCAATCTTACTGCCGTTTATTGACAGGGTTGCTGGAATTTTTCTTTTAGAGAAGACTACAACTTTGGTCTTGGAAGCATTGACAAACAGGCCAAACTCTTCACTGCGCTGGACTAATTTGTCTGTCATGCGTTGGAGCACAGGTAATTCATTTGCTATGACAACAGTATCTGCGTACCTGATATTGTTAATTGCCTGTCCATTTATAACTATCCTGCTGTTTTCCTCCAACACCACCTCCTTAAATATTGCCTCAGAATAAATGTTGAATAAGAGAGGTGACAGCACACAACCCTGACGAACACCTTTTCTGATTGTAGTCGCTTCTGATGTTCTTTGGTCGATTTTGACATCTGCGGTTTGATTCCAGTACGGTGCGCTGATAATGCGTAAATCGCATTGGTCAGTACCAGTCGATCTTAATATCTCTATCATCTTTTCATGTTTCACACAGTCGAAGGCTTTCTTGTAGTCAAAACAAGTATATACATCGACATTCATGTCCCTGCACCTCTGTACTAGTACATTTAAGGAGAAGAGTGCTTCACGTGTGCCGACCCCATTTCGGAAGCCAAACTGGCTCTGATGCATATAAGATTCACATTTCTTGTAAATCCGGGTGTGTATGATTCGCAGAAATATTTTGAGGACATGGGACATCAAACTAATCATACAGTAATCATCACACTGGGAGGAGTTCTGCTTCTTCAGTATTGGTATGAAAGTTGATCTCAGCCAGTCAGAAGGTATCTTTCCTGATGTATAGATGATGTTGAACAACGATGTTAGTAGACTGAGGCCGGTTGAGTCCTGTTCAGCTATAACTTTAACAACTTCGGCGTAAATTCTGTCTGAACCAGTGGCTTTACCATTCTTCTGAAGTTTAATTGCATTCAATACTTCACTCTTTTTTATTTCAGGGCTGGCTTCATTGATTCTTTCGTCAGGTGGGGGAGGATCATTTCTGTCATCATTGAAGAGATATTCGACATATTCCTTCCATCTTTTAAGTTTTTCTTCAACTCCTAAAATAATCTCATTGTTTGTGTTCCTTAATATTTGTCTGCATCACTTCTTTTGTAGACCACTCAGCTCTTTCACCTTTGTATATAGGTTAAAGTGATCATGCTTCTCCTGAAGTTCCTCGATTTCCTTGCATTTGTCAGACATCCAGGATTCCTTTGCTTCTTTGCATTTTCTACGTATCTCTTTGTGTAGATTTTTGTATTTAACGGGGTCTTTATCTTTATATTTCCTCCTTTCATTCATAAGCTCCAGGATTTCATCAGTCATCCAGTTTTGCTTTTTGCTGCTGTTGACGTATCCTATGTTATTTTCCTGGACTTGAGTTATGCTTAGAGTTCCATGTGGATTCTACTTCTACATGTTGCGACTCTTTTATTGCTTCCATCTTTTCTTCCAGAGCAGCACCAACACTAGTTCTGACATCAGAACTGGCCAATTTTCTGATGTCTATGCGTCTTGATATTTTAGCACACCCTGTAGCGTTTCTAAAGCGTTGCATTTTAAAGTCCATTACTACTGGGTTGTGGTCACTGTTAATGTCGGCACGAGGATAGGTTTTTACTGATTTCACGAATTTCTTCAGCTCTTGTTTCACTAAAATAAAGTCGATCTAATTTCTGACTGTCTTTTCTTCATTATCTGCAGGTGAAGTCCATGTGTATAGCCTCCTAGGGTGAAGTTTGAAAAAGGTATTAGAAACGAAAACTTCATGTTCTGTGCAAAACTGCACCAATCTGTCTCCCCTTGTGTTTCGTTCACCAAGACCATAGCTCCCTACAATATCACCTTCAGCACCGTGGCCAATCTTTGAGTTGAAATCACCCATGACGAGTGTTATCTCTCCTTTCTTTGTAAGTTTCAGTGCTTTGTTCAATGTATCATAGAATGATTCTATCTCTTCATCATCTTTGTCAGAAGTTGGTGCATGAATCTGGATGTTATTCATAGGTCGGTGTGTCGTTTGCAATCTTAGTAACAATACTCGATCACTAATTGGAACGAAATCTAAAACTGATTTTGCAATCATTGATGACACAATAACGCCAACTCCATACCTGTGGTTAATATCATCTCCCCTGAAAAGTACAAGGATCCTTCTTTCATAATCTGAATCCCTTATCCAGGTCATCTTACTTCACTTAACCCAAGAATGTCAATTTTCAGCCTGCATCTTTCTGCTTCCACGTTTGCAAGCTTCCCGGTCATATATAAGCTGCGTACATTCCATGTAGCAGTTCGAACTTTGTTGTTATACACTTTAATCTTTCCAAAACTGTCGGGCTTTCTAATCATAGCAGCGTTCAAAATATTCCCCCCCTGGAGATCCGAATGGGGGAATAGAAACTCCGGCTAATAGTTTTACATTAAACAGAGCCATGCCATATGAACTCAAAGGGATATCCTTCAGGATCTTTAATGCAGTGGTTTCCCGTTGCCTTCTGCATCCGAATGCGTTGACCAGTTGTAGGTTCATCCGCCTTTTGGGACCATTTCCTATCCCAAGGACAATAGAGTGCCCTAACCTCTACCTGCTCATCCACCCTCTAGGACACTGTTGGCACTTGGTAGAGGGTATCTTCTTATACCGGAAGATACTCGGTCGTTTTTGTAAACAAATACACTTCAAAAATGTCTAGCTTTACCAGATTCTTTTTGTAGGTATATATTCGATACAATTCCATGACAGAACATCAAATATGATTTTAAAGTTCCTGAATTTTTAGATAATTTTAACCAACAAAATTGTAAGATATTGTTTAAATGTAACCTTGTAAAGAAAAGATTAAAACAATGAAAATGGCCAGTTTTTGGAGATAAATCAACCACTACTGAACACAACTGTGAATAGTTACAACATATTCCATATTTTATAGGATTGGTAGTGTACGTACTTTGTTTCTTCTTTAATGTATGGCAACAGCTGATCATCGGTATGTTCTATGAATATTTCCTCCTTAATATCTTCGGAAGGCTCAAGAGAGTTTTCCTGCGTTGACCCTGGATCTGTTAACTCTGATTTAACTTTTTCTTTCGGAGCTATCACTTCTGCCACATGTTCAATATTCTCAAGTGATGTATTTGTTGTTTCTTCAAGCCAGGCTGGTTCCTTTTTGACCTTCACTTTCAGGTCCATTTCACACTGCAACTGAAGTAGTTAGAAGGTACTGGGGTTGTTGATTATTTCCAATGACCTTACACACTGACAACTCCGAAGATTACGCCACTTATTGAAAGAGCACAGGATGTAATGTCATGCTATGTCTGGCCCAAAGAGGATCTTTAATAGAGAAGGTTTTGTGAAAGTGTTTACAATGGAAATTTGGATCCACTGCTAATGTTTATGGCTGATGAGGCATGGTTCTATCTTTCTGGATGTGTAAATTCTCAAAATCTGCAATTGTGGCTTACTAAGAATCTGCATGTTTTACAGGAAGTACCATTGCATCCCATTAAAAGAGGGGTGTGATGTGTTTTAAGCATGTGGTGGATAATTGGTCCTATTTTTTTCTATGACTGCATTAATTCAGATGTGTGAGAGCCTGTACCACACTTAATTCCATAGACTCTTTACATCCAGTTTTTGGTGACTGGATAATTAGTACTGGTTTTTGGCCCATTAGATCATCTGACCTAACTTACTGTGAGTACTATATTTGGGCTAAAGGGCTAAGTTTACCATAATAATCCTGTACTACAGAAGAACTGCAGGCCGAAATACCACGGTCTATTACCAAAGCAGAATTACAGAGAGTGACAATTTGTTTAAACAATGTGATATCCGAAGCCATCTATTTTCAGTTTCGACTTATTTAATTTATAACTGTTAGGTTCTTCAGTCTGCCAAAACTAATTTTGAATAAATAAATTTATAAACTCAGAAAAAGAAACTACTCAATTAAAATAGAATGACATGTTTTGTTCTTGAAAGAACATCTTCATATTCTATCAAATCACACTCAAATGGTGCAGGCTCCTCCTCTCCTTGAAAATCATTATATCTAGCCAGCATAACATTATGCATTTCTATGTCATCCCCATTATATTTCTGTGATATTAGGTCATGTAACACATTTGCAAACTCTGTACCTTCAACTCCAATTTGTATTTTCACATTCAGCACATTGCAACTCTGTTGACAACATTCATGGGATTAATTCTCCTTGTGATGCCTGTTACACTGTAACGTGCAATCAAAGACTCCAAGGGACGAACTCATTCTGCAGCTATATTTGCCACTACAGATGTAACATGCTATCGTGTAATGGAGCTAGCAGGCAGCTACTGAGTTTTGGTGGAAAATTTTCAGACCACTGTTTTTTATCTCAATCTCTAATCTAAGCATGTTTTCTGTGTGGTTCAGACCTTTCAAGTTCAGGGGTGTCTCTTGTAAGTCAGTGAAATTAATTTTCAACCATCAGCTTTGGTGTCAACCAAGCTTCGTTCCAGCTTTAGTGTCACTACTCTATATTGAATCACTTAGTCACTGCCGGTTTTGTGTGTTCACATTCGCTTGCTGCTTTCACACTTTCACATCCACCTTCCACCCAGTATAACGTTGTTATTCGAGGTTTTATAAGCAAACACTTGGGTTGTAACCAGTGTTATCCTTGGTGATATTGTAAGTATTGGAAAAGAACAAACATCAAATCAAGTCATATATAGATAGGAGGGAACAAGAAAAGGAACACAAGATAGGATGAAGAGGCAGCAGCAGAAAGAGGAAACAGGACAAACATGAAAGGATAATGATAGTCTCCATATCTTCACACAGTGACATCTACAAACAGATAGGCGCTCTCAGTCTCAGTTCATCGTCCATCTCTTCTCAGCTCCTGACAAGCTTGTTTCTGCTTCTCAGTTTCATCAACACTTCTTGAGGGGCCATCTTGACAGATCTTCAATCTTGTTGTAAAAACTGGAGGATAAGATGAAAGCTGGATAAGTACAGGAAAAGGGAGCAAAGATAAGTGGTGGTAAAAGATTAGGAACACAGGACAAACAAAAATGAAGAAAATTATCCCAGCAGGATAATATACGTTCTGGAAAGGAACAAATCCCATATTGTTATTTTTTATCACTACTTCCCTGTGCTGGGAGTGGGAACAAAAAGTGTCAAGTCATGTGTTCTTATTCTTTTACCACCTGTACTTTGCCTATGTTTCTTCCCTTTTCCTATACTTACCTGGCTTTCTTCTTAACTTTCACCGTGATGCTGTGTATGGTTTTCTCATTTAAACTGTTGTCCGACTCGTTGGCTGAATGTTCAGAGTGCTGGCCTTCGGTTCAGAGGGTCCCGGGTTCGATTCCCGGTCGGGTCGGGGATTTTAACCTTCATTGGTTAATTCCAATGGCCCGGGGGCTGGGTGTTTGTGCTGTCCCCAACATCCCTGCAACTCACACACCACACATAACACTATCCTCCACCACAATAACACGCAGTTACCTACACATGGCAGATGCCGCCCACCCTCATCGGAGGGTCTGCCTTACAAGGGCTGCACTCGGCTAGAAATAGCCACACAAAATTATTATTATTATTATTATTTAAACTGCTTTTACCATGCCAAAAAGAAAGTATTGTTTCTTGGACAGCCTGAAGGACCAATATTCATACATTTGTTAGTTTGACACTAAAAAAATCAGCCAAAGGACTGACAATGAAATTCACATGAGGGTTTGGAAACCTAAAGAAGCAATAAGAGCAAAAGCAACACATCAGACATTATTGTCTTTCTTTAAAAAACAAACTCTTGAACAAGAATGTGAAAGTGTATATTTGGCACCTCAGGAAACTATCGAGGTAGCAAAATGTTGCCAGCACTTCAGCTGATGCTGCCGCACAGGTAGACTGGGGAAATGATTGCTTTCTTCCCAAGTGGCGGGAATAGAGCACAGTGAGCATGATTAGCAGTAAGTGTACAGAATGAATAGTTTACGAATGGAGTTCTCTTGCGAGCGCATAGTATTAGTGTTGCATTCCTACATTAGATATTGAATGTAATTTGTTTTAGCTATCAGAATGGTGGCTTACGGCATTGGACAGCAGATATTTCTAAAGAAGAAATCGTATGACAAAACCATTCACAAATCCCTATATTGTGTCTGGCATTGTAATGCCTTCAAGAGAATACATAACAAAGTTATTCAGGAAATGGCGAGACACAGGATCTGTTTTTATAAAAAAAGGGAGACCTCACAGAAGAGGGTATTAACAGAGGATAAGCTTGTAGACATTTAAGTACACAAGAACTTCGTTTATCTGGCCCTCATTAATCCAGATCTCCGGTTTATCCGGATCGAAAATAGTAAAAATTTATTTTTACTTGTACAGTATTTCTTTCACGGGGTTGATTCTTCTTTAATGTCTTTTCCACCGGGCGAGTCGGCCGTGCGCGTAGAGGCGCGCGGCTGTGAGCTTGCATCCGGGAGATGGTAGGTTCGAATCCCACTATCGGCAGCCCTGAAAATGGTTTTCCGTGGTTTCCCATTTTCACACCAGGCAAATGCTGGGGCTGTACCTTAATTAAGGCCACGGCTGCTTCCTTCCAACTCCTAGGCCTTTCCTATCCCATAGTCGCCATAAGACCTATCTGTGTCGGTGCGACGTAAAGCCCATAGCAAAAAAAAAAAAAAAATGTCTTTTCCGCCAAGGATAGTTGAGGACAGGAATTGGAAGCAAGTCGGCCACGGTCTATCAACGGTACCATCCCGGCATTCACCTGGAATTGAGAACGGGAAACCGTGGACTCTTCTGAGTTCCTTGACAAATTTGTACGTATTCCCGGATGCTCGAACGTAGATTGAATGACATAAATGACTGTTGAAAAATTACTGTAAAACAGGCTACGGTAAAATGACAGATGAATAAATTATTGCCTTTTGTTCCCGGCAGGTAATGACGAGAGTGATGGTGAATTCGAAAATGAAACTGGTGCTCCATCAGAAGAAACAATGACTCGTGGAGATGCAACAATGCAGCTGGACAAAGTGATGGCCTAATTAGAATCCCAGACTGAAACCACACCGGCAGAACTGACGTTAGTAAAATGTCTTTGTGATCGTGCTGCGCACAAACACTATACAAATGTAAAACAGAAAAGGCTCGCACATTATTTTAGTGTATAAAAGAGAGTCTTAAATATAAGAAAAGTGTTCTTATAATTTTTGTGCATTTGAAAAGAGATATTACTGTACAACTTATGTTAATATATTATATAACATATACTGTATTTGTTTTTTAGTTTTCCAGATTATCCGAATTTTTGATAATCCGGATCAGTTCCGGTCCTACTTAATCCGGATAAACGAGGTTCTTGTGTAATAATGATCAGCCTGAAGATATCTTTATTATAATTGGTGCAGGAATACGGTATCTTGCAAAGATCAGCATTATTGGGACTGAAAATACTACTTTTATTCATCCGTACAAAGTGTCAGTGGATCATATTCGTAAGTTAACACCATGTGGTCCAGCTGCCCGCGTGAATTTCTGTAGGTGGATGCTGCAATCTGTCCATGATGGTATTGCCGATCTTTCTCTTTTAATTATAACGGATGAAGTTTCCATTTAAGTGGATATGTGGATTCTCAGAACAAAAGGTATTGGGACACTACCAATGCTCATGTAGTACATGAAATTCCTCTTCATGATCAGAAAGTTGGTGCTTGGTGTGGCACTACTGCATGCAGAATAACCAGTGTAATTTTGTTTATGATACAGTTAACTCAGAACGTTGTGTGCAAAACACTACAGTCTTTTTTATTTATTTATTATTATTTTTTGTTTGAAATGTTGACTGAGGAAGAAAACCAGTAAGCCTGTGTCCAGCAGGATAACACCACTGCCCATACAGCTCATCAGTCAATGTATGCATTAGAATAGCCTTTCGATGAGCAAATAATTAGTCATAGACTCTTGAAGCTCTAAAGAATGAATCAGTCGACTGATGCGTAATATTTGAGTGACAGAGTTCTAGTATTTCAGAATTTTTTACCCTGATGCAGCTGCTTTGATGAAAGGTAAGATCTACATTAGTTTTCAACTTCATTCATTATTAACTCTTAACTAATAATTTAGGCTACTGCAATGAAACTGAAAGTCCGCCCTTGCTGCAACAGCTTACCAGTGAATCTAGCAAAGGATTGCAAGCACTATATTCTCCTGATGTCCATGCATAGTGCGGTAAATTTTCACTGGCTCTCCCTGTACATTTGTTTTCCACAGAATAAAACATGAGCACAGCTTTCACTACCTGGAATGCATGTAAGTTATAGCCTTTTAATACAATATAATTATTAAATTAATGTAGTAATGGTCCACCTTTCAATACTATAATATGTAATATTCTAAATAACATTAATTAGGAACTAGTTTTGGCCGCGGCTGGCCATCTTCAGCCTTAATGTAAAACACCTAATAACTAAACAAATGTACATGCACACAGTTGACATAAAACAAATGAAAACAAATATATACAAAGTGACATTAAAAACTGGGATGGAATTATGAATAAATTTGAAAATGAATTAGGTTCTAACATCTTGAGTATGTTCATCATTGAGAATAATTTCAAGTATTAATTTATATACACAGAACTGTTAGTTCTAATACTGCCGATCATTAATATTTCAATAGTAAATGGGAGCTGGTAAATGTTGATCCTGTAGTTTGTCATCAAATCTATTTGTGTGGTGTTAGCTATATGTAATCGATTGGACACCCCTGTAAATAACCACTAGCTGACAGGGAACTGTTAGATGTTGTTTCATCCTCAATCAAAGTAATAAATGAGATGCTCTCATGGTGCTTGTTAAATCTTGCTGAAATGTTGTTGGACATTGTCAGGACAGCACATGAAGATGTGGTTAACACAGATACATTGTCTGGTATAATTTTTTTTTTTTTTTTCAAATCATTGCGGTGCCCATGAAGTAACCTGATAAATTAGATAAAATTAAATTAATGAATTGAATGAGAGAATGTGTTAGTTAGATGGCATAGGTTATATGAGACTTACCTCTCAATACAGCATGAGGTGTGTGTGGTCTATTATTGAGTGTGCTTCAAACTAACTGTTGTGAGATTCAAATGAAAAGGAAGGAGTGGGGAGGGGAAGGTCCTGAAGGAGAGTGGGTTGAGGAAGGGGGTGGGGGGGGAGGGGGGATTAAGGTGGGGCTGAAGGATGTGGGAAAAAGGATGGCTGTTGAGGAAAGGTGCTGTGAATATTAGGAAAAACTGAATTATGACTTCTTGGTTTGACATTGCTGGAAATGGGAATTAGAAGTTATTAGGTGTTTTTATATTAAGGCTGAAGATGGCCAGCCCCGGCCGAAACTAGTCCCTAATTAATGTAATTTAGAATATTACATATTATAGTATTGAAAGGTGGACCATTACTACATTAATTTAATAATTATATTGTACTTACAATTCAATACGGACCAGAACCATGAAGTTTATAACCTATGATAGCCTTTTAAGACAATTTGTAAACCAAAAACTTTTGTGTGCACAAACAAAATGTAAAGCAATTGCTGTCATTGTTTTAATTCCCCGTGCTGAGAATAAGATTCAATAAGAAAAAGGCCATCCAAATTTGTGTTCTCTCTGTGGATGCTACCAGCCACAATGATATGAAAATTGTACCAATAATTATGAGATATTGTACTTTCTGTGATTAAAATTAACTAATTAAATTCATTTTGAAAACTGCATTGGAAAACACCAGAAAATTTAAATTTGTCAGTAAATAAAATACACTGACTGACAGCAAATGCAACACCAAGAGAAATTAAATGAGCTGGATGTTAAAAAAAAAAAAAACCACAACACATTGTGTTGTATTTTACAGATATGTTGTGTGTACTCCTATACAGCATGCAGTTTATAAATATAACAATCCTTTCTCTATAGTTTCTGAATATTAGCCTTGTACCTGCTTTTTTTAATATTGGACAGGACAGGTAATGCCAAATGTAGAGTTCAGTTCATTTTTGTCAGTTGTAGCTCTAAGGGAAAATAGCTGGGTGGAGTTTCACGAAATTCTATATTTCAGTTAACAGTTTGGGAACAAAACCTGAACACACACGCCATACAGTTATATCTCCCATAATTTTGGTCTAATTAAAACAGTAGCCGTTGCACATGGGGCAGCCACTGCACTAGTTTGCACCACAACCCCTGCGTTGAAGCCTGGGCAGGGGGAAGAGGAAGACTTGCAGCTGGGCACAGATATAGAACACGTGTAGTTTCCCTTGTTTAGAATAAGATATTTAATTTGTGTTTCTAAACAGAGAACTCTTCTTTCAGGACTCACCAAACTTTCTTCCTGTATTTGTTTTATTTGTGAGCCTATTTTCTCTGAATGCAGCAGATGTGCCAGAACATGGGAATTTAAGTCCTGGATTTGCAATGTAATACTCGAGTAAGAGACATATTTTATGCAGAGAGGAGTTCCCCCAGACAAGACTTGCCTCGACTTCATCGAGAAGCTGCCAAAGTGTAGTCCATATTTGGGTCACTTATGTGAGCAGTTTTAGTCGCCCGTCCTCAAAAATGAAACAAATATTACAATTAGGTCTGACAGATGCGTTTTACGGCTTTCTGTCAGTTGGACAATTGTTGCTGATATCACTGCAAGTCAACAAAACCAGAAATAAATAAAATAACAGCTATGTAATAGTATTGATATTCAAAACGTGCAATATACAATATAGACTACACCTTCAGTCAACTGCGCACCATGTGCATTACCTAGCTTACATAGAGAGTTGGAAAGTAGGGGACAAGAAAGAAATAGTGAGCAGTGGTGAGGGTGCCAGCAATTGGAACACTTCACAGTGATTGGCCCTGAATTAAAACTATGTTTAGCATGGAGGCTATGGTAAACATTTTATTTTTCTTCTAGCACCAGGAGTGCATGTGGACAAGTTCATCTTGCCTTTCTTTTTTGAGGCCCATGTGCATCTGAGTGCGGGATGATGGTGATAATGAGGTAGAGGGAGGAACCTGGTTTTGGCATACAACCTAATTCTGTTGAATAACACCAAGGGGTCTGCTCAAGGCTTAATGTCTCCATCCAATGGCCGATTCACCATCAACAGCGCCATATGCCCTCATTCCATATGAACACTGCGGAGAGGTTTAAAATTGAATCAAGGCTTTTGGCACACAATCTAATGATTAGAAATTGTATACCACAGCATCTCCTTCCCTGCCAGCCAACAGACTGACCTCTTTTTTTTTTTTTTTTTGGCACCATTGGGACTTGAACTGGTTAATCACCATGTCAGACCTTATGGACCTAGTGCCTTAATGATCATGGCCATGATGCCATGTAATTCTAGACAGTTCCTGTTATTCCTGGTTCCAATCTTGGCATCTGTTCTTGACAAATGTTCTCTGAAGCTAAGTGTTCTGTCCAAGACAACCTCTCGATATTTAGGGGTTCTATTATATAAGAAACTATTCTCAAAATGGACTCTAATTTCCTTGTTGGCCAGTCTGTTATTAAGGTGGAAGGTGGTAACTTCCGCCTTAGCAGCAAGGAAGTAAGGAAGACAAACTGACAACAAATTGGGGAAAGTTCTATTTGGTTTTTTTTTTTTATGAAGGAACTCGTGAGGCAATCCTAACTTTACAGTTTATATTCGAAGACTGAATAAAAAGAGCAAGCCATGTTTACGGCATTAGTAAATTTAGAAAAGGCTTTTGATAATGTAGACTGGACTAAGCTTTTTGAAATTCTTAAGAGGACTTGAATTAAGTACAGGGAATGAAGAGGCATTTATAATATGTACCAAAAACAAACTGCAGTGATCGGAGTACATTTGGAAGGAGCAGGATGTGACAGTTATGTATCGATAATGAGATTGGCCCAGGATAGGATAGGGTGGAGAGCTCTGTATCAGTCTAGGCCAACCAGGCAATACTTAAGTGCTCACCATATCTCCTCAGAAGGCTGGTAGTGATAAACATAGGTGTCAATTTAGTCGTGACAAGGTGATATGCGTGATGACCAAGGTGAATCCACAGAACTGGGCTGGTTTTCTCCAAGAGACTGGGAGGTTGAATCTTGGAGGCAAGGCAGTCTGTACGTAGTTTAATTTGAAGAAAAGGATGGGGTAGACTAGGGTTAGATGGATTGGAGAACTGCATCATACCAGTCCAAGAACTGATGACACAAGCCAACATTTGTGTTTAATAGTTATGTCCAAATGAATACAGCGTGGCACAATTCAAATCTCATGCAAAGAAGGTGCTCTGGATGGGAAAACACGAGGTGTGTTTGTGCTCCACTATAATACATACCTACATGCTGTCAATGCAGCAATGCGTATTCTGGAGTCCTAAAGATCACCCGCCTTAGATCCAACATCTCTCCTCTTGTGACAGTCATGCCTTTGATCCAATGAAGAATGACCAAAAGAATAAGGGTTTCACTGCTGATCAGGCAGCTCTTGATACTGTGGAAAACTTTCAACCAAAAACCAGCGTCCTTCTTCGTGAAGGGTATCCAGAACATTTTCATTAAGTGTAGTAATAATGCAGTTATGACTGTATGTTAGAAATGGTTTGTTGTCAAAGAAATCATAATAAAATGAATATAAATTGTAGTTATTCAATCTTACAGGAAGTGGTGATAATAATGTTTTTACATCCCACTGAACGGAGTGACCGTGCGTATTAACACGCTATGGCTATGGAGCCAAGCTCTGCATTTGGGAGACACGTGGATTTGAGCCTCATCACCGGCTGTCCTGAGAATGGTTTTCTGTGGTTCCCCATTTTCACTTCCAGGTAAATGTTGGGACAATTCCTATTCATAAGCCACAGCTAATTTATTCCACCACCCCCTAACCCAATTTCATTCACCATCATCCACAGCTAATTCATTCCACCACCTCCTAACCCAGTTTCATTCACCATTATTCATTTCATCTTCATTAGCGCTCCTCAACTGAGGTTGGCGTCAGGAAGGGCATCTGGCCATAAAAGCACGCTATATAAATTCATTGTAAGCTGTCCACTTCATGGCCGTATCGATGAGTATAATGAACAAATTAATCTAAAAAGCCACCTAATCGATACTTTATTTCTTTTGCCTTTGGCAAACTTAAAAATACATTAACAAACACAGTACATGTTTCGACCACTTAGTGGTCATCTTCAGCTGTATGTAAAAAATCTTAGATGATAACATTTAAAAGCAAGCACATTGGATCTTAAAACTATATCCCATGGGAATCCAAAAACTATTGTTCTAGATGCTTTAAATGAAATGGAAGACGGGGGGGTAAGGAGATTTATGTGAATGATACTTAAAATACAGTATCGTTTACAATTGTGTTTAAAAAACTTAAATGATGAAAAACATATTTAAAATATTTAAAAGCGTCTATGGTAAAATTCTTTTTGATAACATTAGGTGGCGTGAATAAAAAGTTCGTGTTTGTAATAATCTTCAGGCGTATGTGAGAAAAATAATAACTTAAATAAAATTCGCGTCTGTGGTGATGTTAAACACTTTGTTTTTAATAAACATACTTTAAAATATTCTAAAGTGTCTATGGTAAGGCACTTATTCAAAAACACTTGTGCTTGAATGAAAGTTTATGTCATATGCACCAGTCTTCAGGTATTTATTGTTTATATTTAATAACTTCCTTGAGTGATATTCTTGTGGTTAAAAGGCCATGTTGACTGTTTAACTTCTGAGAATTGCTCTCCAGAATGTGATAAAAGAAATTGTGTTAGTCATTTAACTTGCTAAAACCCTGTGGTGGCTTCTGTTATATAAAATGGCGATCTGATTCGGGCAGCTTGCCTCGCGATCTTATCTGGCAAATGTTTAATCCGCGTTGCCTTGGAGAACTGCCTTCGTGCACGACCTAGTGTGATAGCGGTGTGTTTAACATCACCACAGATGCGAATTTTAATTAAGTTATTATTTTTCTCACATATGCCTGAAGATTATTACAAACACGAACTTTTTATTCACGCCACCTAATGTTATCAAAAAGAATTTTACCATAGACGCTTTTAAATATTTTAAATATGTTTTTCATCATTTAAGTTTTTTAAACACAATTGTAAACGATACTGTAATTTAAGTATCATTCACATAAATCTCCTTACCCCCCTCCCCCAATCTTCTATTTCATTTAAAGCATCTAGAACAATAGTTTTTGGATTCCCATGGGATATAGTTTTAAGATCCAACGTGCTTGCTTTTAAATGTTCTCATATCATGAGAAAACATGTTTCACTGGAAAAGACCTTAATGCTGGGGAAGACTGATGGTAACAGGAGAAGAGGGCGACAACGGATGAGGTGGATTGATGACATCAAGAAAGCCACGGCTCTCAATTTAGAAAGACTTCGGAAAATAGTATACGACAGGAAGAAATGGCGCACTTTGGTCTATGGGGTCACGGAGAGTCGAAAGCGACTAAACGACTAACAACAACAACAACAACACGATTTTTTATATACAGCTGAAGATGACCACTAAGTGGTCGAAACAAGGCAGTTTGTTAATGTGTTTTTAAGTTTGCCAAAGGCAAAAGAAATAAAGTATCGATTAGGTGGCTTTTTAGATTAATTTGTTGATATAAATTCATCTCATTTCATCCCTGACGCCGCATGAAGAAACTGGACTGTGGGGTAGATATACATATATACATTGGTCTGATGTAGACACATTTTACAAGGCAGTCAGCCAATTGCAAAAATGATGATAGTTTAAACCCTTACACAATGTCTAAGAAATGCACATTGTTCCACTGTCTAAACAATGTTCGGCCAGTGTTTAGCAAGACATCGTTCACGTTTCAATATAGGTTCGAAAATGCTTATCTTTGTTGCACCAATGAAATTCGTTGGTGTGTGCGCCAAACGATCGTCAACTGTCACCTGTCTTACAATTACACAACATGCCATTGTATGAGGAAGTGTAGCTTTGATTATAGTGTTCTTGTTAGGGTAGTGTAGTCTAAATAGCAGTGGCAAGGAGAGAGAAAAAAATACAGTATTCTGCACCTGAGCGAGTTGCTGCATAGTAAGGGCCATGTAAGCTTGCATTCTGAAGATTGTGGGTTTGAACCCTACCATTGGCAGCCGTGAACATTGTTTTCCATAGTTTCCCCATTGTTACACTAGGCAAATATTGGGACTGTTAAGACCATGGCCGCTTCTTGCCCAGTCCTTACCTATTCCTATCTCATCATTGCTGAAAACCTGAGTTAGTGTGATGATAATCTGCAAAATTAAAAAAAAAATTAAAAAAACTGACTTTGTAGTGTCACTATTATGCGTACTTACTTGGTAGTAAATATAATCTAACAGATCCCTCCTTGATGATGTATGTGACACCCCTCTTGATGATTGGGACAAGTTATTCTAATATGAATGGAGTTGATGGAACCTATTATTTCAAAAAAATTATCCCAAGTAATAAATAAAATGTACTGGTTGTCAAGGATAGCAGTCAGGTTGGAAGGGCTACCCCTTGTGTCATGCTCAAGAAATGAGTCCCTAATATTATCCCTTGAAAAGCAAAATCACATTTTAAATTGTATCTACCTGTACATATCAAATGAATTGTTCTGATCTCACATCATATGACCTACAAGAGGCTGTCGGACAAACCTTTCTCCCTGGCATCATCCCAACATAACAATACAAATGATATGTTTCATATTACATAAGATCCATTTGTGATTCAGTCCTAAAATATGAAGTTAATCAGTGTGTAAGTGATAAATAATGTCTTCGTAATGCAGCGGCCATATTTAGGCATGGTTTAACTGCAAACATAGTCTAAATACCATTTATGCACGACGATGCCGAAATATAAATATTACATGCCAGAAAAGTGAATCTTAATGAGACTCATTATAGTTCAAGTTTCATTATGATACAGCTTCTCCACAAATCAAGAGTTCAGATTTTCATTATGATACAACTGTTTGACCAATTAGGTAAGGATAGCATCACACCTGCGCTCATCGCACTAGCTTCGTACTTGTTTCTAAAATCAAACATGTCGGACACACATATTAACATCAATGCAGCTTCTACTTACAATATTCGACAACCACACGGCACATTCCCGCAAATTCACTTCACCAACTTTACAATAAACAATTTGTAATTGAAATAAAGCTAGGTTGTGATAACCTTCTATCAAACCTTTGAAAACATATTACATTGTCAAGGTCTCTGATCCACTCATGAAAAATCAATAACCCAGCGCATACGCTCTGTTCAGTAAATTCAACTGTCAAACAACATCTCGACAGAAATTTATGAATATTTAAAAAAATAGAGTTACAATTATCGTCGAGCATAAACAGTTGTGTAAGAATAAATTGACAAGTGGGTCCACATTTCAATACAACATATCAAGTAAATATTACATAAGTCTTGGGTCTAGTTTCAGCCACTTAGTGGCCATCTTCAGCCAAATAATTTTTTTTTTCTTTTTTCTTTTTGCTAGGGGCTTTACGTCACACCGACACACCAAATAAATTTAACAGATTATGTGATAACTAAAACATATGTATAACAGACAATGTTGCAGGAATAATTATAACATTAAATTACATACTTTACAAAGGAAAAAATTAAAAGTATCCTCCTAATTTAATACAAAACATAATTCCATCATTAGGTGGAGCAATAAAATTCAAACGTGTTTCAACTAGTTTGAGCCATCTTCAGTGAAATCAGGGGGGTTAAAGTAATCTACATAATACAAGCTAAAAACATAATAAAGGAACAAAAGGAAAAACAAAAAGAGACATGACAGAAATAAAAACAATAACAATATACAATATACAATACTTGCTGAGAAGAATTCAGTGAAAAAAGGTTAGTATAAAATATAATTGAATCCAAAAAGTGTGCTAAAACTAAGAAAATAAAATAAATGATACAGACGGAAACAAAACAATAAGTGCTAATGGTGAGGTGCGAACCTCTTAGTCTAAAAATGTTAGTTTGATAACAATTCAAAAACAAGACAAAATCACTGACTTGGTGAACTTATTGCTACGATTAATATAATTGGTATCATGTAAAATATCTGTGTTTCTGTTACAAGTTTTGAAGGCTATTTTTGACATCTCGCTTTTTAAATATATTTGTGATTTGGTACACTTTAAACGTAAAAGTAGATTAAAAAAATGTGAGTTTTTTCTTTTGTTAAGTTGCTTGAAAGTTGGTGTTTATGTTTATTAATGATTTTCTCTATAAAGGAGCTGTTGTAGCCATTAAATTTTGCTATGCTGCGAATGGTGTTTAATTCCTTTTTAAGTTCTTTTTTAGACAGCGGGATGTTGTTTATAGACTCAATTGTAATAATTGTAACGCATCTTATGTCGGTCAAACAGGTAGAAGCTTCCATAAAAGATACTTAGAGTATGTTAATGCCCTGAAATATAACAAATTTTCGGCCATGGGACAGCACATGGGTGATAGTAACCGTAAGTTCAATAATATCAACCAAGACATGAAAATTCTCAAAGTTATACAAAAGGGACCCCTGCTCAATATTACGGAAAATTGTTTTATCCTTCTGGAACAGTTTTTCAATCCTAACTTCGATCTAAATTAAATTTCAGAGAAATCAAACATTTTATTTGACCTATTAATTCCTATCTTTAGTAATCGTGTCTCAGATAAAAATAATTCCTTCTTTTATAATCTCTTTAAATTCCCCTCTCAGCAACAGTCTTTCGTTCCACATCCTTCAGCCCCACTTTATACACCACTTCTCCCATCCCTCCCCTCCACCCCCTACCTACTTCTTTGTTTACATTGCCTGCTTTCTACAGCAGGTCAGAGCTTGTTCCCTGCCCACTCCTTTGTTACATGGCCTGCCTGCTTCACCCAGCAAGTCAGTGCTTGTTCTCCATCAGACATTAGAGGTGAGCCTCTCAAATAATTTTTCTCCTTTTTAATGTATTTTCTGTACATTTATTAATTCCTAATTCTGGGTATCAATTCCAGATTTACTTCTTTGTCTGAGGTCCTAAGTGAACTTTAAGACATCATATCATGACCAGAAGATCATAACCATAAATTTTGTTATTATATGCAATTTACTGTTATAATTATTCCTGCAACACTGTCTTTGTCTGTTATACATATACGTTTTAGTTATCACATAATCTGTTAAATTTATTTGGCTGAAGATGGCCACTAAGTCGCTGAAACCAATCCCAAGACTTATGTAATATCATTTACTTGATATATTGATATATATAATTTATTCATATAATTGCACTTCAATATGGAACAAAAATGAAATTTATACAGAGATGCCAACTTTCAATTGTAATGTAGCCGTTAGAGCACGGGAGGGGGGGCGGCCGTAGAATTTTTTTCCGAGATCTTACTAACCTCAAACTTACATATCATTGAATAATCAATGAACAACATACAATTCAACCAGATGTAACGTATTCAAAGACTAGCATATGAAGAGTGTATGATTCTTATCTGCTAAAGTAACAGGTGATCTGCAGAACATATCTGAGTGGGGGTTGAAGGATCATTTATTTTGTTGAGTACTGTAGTTGCTCCCTTAGCAGTTTGTATTCCTGTTTGGTAAACGTACACTGGTGTCAAGCTTAACAGTTCTGAGTTCATATTAGCATGGAATTCAGTCTTGTTCTTCCTCATCATGCGCATCTGAAAAATCCCGGGTACACACACTGCAAAACACGTGTGAATGAGATTTTGAGGAACGCAGTAAACAGGGCCATTCTTTCGAGTATTCCTCTCTAAGTTTTTAAACTATTTTTGGTTTATTACTAGCGTCACTAGTCATGGTAATGTCATCACACGTGTTTTCCTGTACAAGAAATCGCTTCATTATTTCAAACCTTTCGCATTTCGTAACACACCATTAGCATATATTCTAGAAGAGCAATGTATGTAAATTTGAAAACCAAAATCGCAATAAACACTTCTTCAACAGTCACGCGCACAGTATTCAGAATGATGATGATAATGATGCTTGTTGTTTTAAGGGGCTTGACATCGAAGGTCATTGGCCCCTAATGGAACGAGATGGATGACATGATATATTGTACCCGTCCAAATGGTGTTTTATTGGATTTAGAGAAGTTGGTTTAATTTTCGTAATGCAATACGGGTTTACGCGTGAGCAAGGACCAGCTGCTTACCCTGCCGTTCCGCTGCGGACGAGAGAGAACTGGGACAGCCGGTGAAGGTCACCACGTCACAGAGTTTACGTCACCTAGCGAGCCGATAGCTAAGGGGGGGTGACATTCCAGAGAGACCTGCTCAAAAGCTTGAAGAACGAATCATGTCGCAGGATAGCTGACGACCAATGAAAATTAGTGAAGATGTTGGATGGTCGGAGAATCATTCTAGAAAGACGTCGAACAGTGTGGTTCCAGAAGTGAGAAGTCGAACAGTATATTTTTCAGAAAGATAGCGAACAGTATAGTTTCAGGAGAGACAGCGAACAGTGTGGTCTTAATTGTCTACAATCTAGTACTGAACGACGACTATTATTAAAAAGTGCTAATTTAATTTTTCGTAAAATCAATTCAGTCTAGTGCGATATATTATTGCCGCACATTTTCCTGGGTGGAACTTTCCAAACAACGGACAATCAGTGCACACATTACGCCGAGCGTTGCTGCAGAAATTTGTGGAATGTTCCAGTAAGAACTATGAGGGAAGAGTACCACCGAAAGAGAATCTTCGAGAATAAACTTGGCCTAAGAACACCGTTTCGTCGGTAATATAATATATTATTCGAGATTCCGACAACTCAACGATGTGTTGTAGACTGATAAATGTGCTCGAAATTTAACCTTTCAGTAGGATTGAACCCAAGTGTACATCATTGCGCCAGTTAAGTACCGTAAGACAAACCATTAATATACGAGTGTGGATCAAATTTTAATAATAAATTTTAGTTTCAGCAACCTCCACGAAGACCAGCCATCATCATGGAGCAAACCAGAAGGAAATCCTGGAAAATTCTAAAACATTGCTGGAGTGATTCAACGCTATTTGACTTCACCAGGGTCATGATATGTTAAGCCGACGTGTGTGAGCCAGCACGATGAATTTGTTCGTCCATAATCCACCATAGTGAAGAAGAGGAACCGACATCTACAGCTACATCTAAGACGCCGGAGATATACATCGGAACAATATGTACTCTCGTTACATTTTCTTCTCTTTCAATAGATTGCTAGTGGATTGTATTCTTATTTAACGAAAGGTAGTTTCTTTAGAGATGTATGTATTTAAGTGGTGGTGATGGTAGAGTAGTCATGGATTCATTGATTCGTTAGTTGCATTTTGTGCATTTTTTTAAATATTACGGTGTTGATTCAGTGATAACTCCAGTTGTTAGTGAATTTCACGAGGTTACGAGTAATTAAGGTCTTCGAAATGAATTATGGGGGAACGAAGCCTAATAATAAGCATAGTAATAGTAATAAGAATAAAATGTAATTTCATAAAAATCATGACGATAAGGATGTAACAGGGATGTATAGAACTAGCACCGATAGAGCGCAGTGCTGTTGTACTGGGTAAGCGCAAGGCGCTCTTCATTTGTCTCCTGTGTACTCATGCCGCTAATATCCACGAATTTAAGTTGTTTAAATTGTTATTTTCGTAACTATGCCGAGCTACTGCAGTGTTCCTCTTCGTAAAAGTCAGGGAAGCTCGTTTTCATTTCATCAGTTTCCACAAAATAAAGAAATGAGGAAGAAATGGTTACATACTATTAGAAGCAAACATTTCGGTGAGAAGAATCTGACCGAAAATATTAAAGTGTGTTCCTATCATTTTCAACCCGGAGACTTCACGAAAACCTTGTTAGGTAAGTGCGACTTACGAACGGAAATAATTCGTATTTTCTACCTATAAAGTGATTAGGCATTTCGATAACAACCACAGAATTTATGAGTTTGTATTTAAAGGTGAGAGAGCAAGATTAAAACCGGGCGCTGTTCCATCGCTTTTTCCATGGACCACGAACACAACAAAAAGAAGGAAGAGGCCATACACCAGAAAATCGCCAGATTACCACGATAAGCTTACAATATTGGAATCTGCAGAAATCATCCCCATTGAAGTACGGGAAGAAATCGTGAATATACCCGAAGAAGTGAATGTAAAATCTGTGACTCCCATTTTCATAGACGTCAGTACTCAGACAAATATTACAGGTAATTTGGTTGTTGAGCAAATAATGAATAATCCTGATGCCGTATTGCTTTATACAGGGTTTGCAGACGTCCAACATTTTAATTTGGTGTTTGCTGTTTTGGGAGAAAACAGATACAATTTACAAATATTCCCTCTTGAACCCAGACTGTGTTTCTTATTGACAGTTATGAAGCTAAGGACCAACAAATCTGACCAGGAACTAGGCCTTAACTTTGGAATCCATAAAACTACTGTTGGAAGAATATTTAATGTTTGGATTAATTTCATGTACTGCCAATTTAAAGAGTTTAACATATGGCCTGATAGAGAAACTGTCCTTGAAAACAGCCCCCTTGCTTTTAGACAGAAATACCCCTCGACTAGAGTAATAATTGATGCAACTGAGATTACAATAGCAAAACCTAAGAACCCTACAGCACAGCAAGCTACATTTTCTACATACAAAAATGCAAACACAACAAAGGTATTAATAGGTATAAATCCATCTGGTTTCATAAGTTTCATATCTGATGCATATGGTGGGGCAATATCAGATAGGCAGTTATTTATCAGATCAGGAATGTTGGATCTCTTGGAAGAAGGAGATTCAGTTATGGCAGATAGGGGGTTCAACATTCAGGATCTGTTATGCACTAAAGGTGTAACATTAAATATTCCACCATTTCTTAAAGGCAAAAGGCAGTTTACTCCATCAGAAAACATTGAAACAAGGAGGATAGCCTCTAAAAGAATACACACAGAACGGGCTATAGGACTTGCTAAAACATACAAAATACTGCAGTCAAAATTGCATGTCAGTAAAATTCGTCTTTCAGGGAGGATAATATTTGTATGTTTTATGTTATGCAATTTCAGGAAAACCATTATGTCAGGTTAGGATGACTGGAACAAAATATTCATGGTAAAACTTGTCTAATTTTGCCACCATTTCATGAATGAAAATGTCATCTCTCTCTATTTCCAACACTAGCATGTCAACAGCAGTGTACACAACAAAGCTACAATAATGTCTGCCTGTAACAAACAGTTGGCTTTGCACTTGGAAGTAATGGTTGTGATTTTTCTTGAGTATCACTGCACCACTGCTCTCACCCAAGTATGGAACACATTTGATTGAAATAGCTTCATTTTTATTACTTGGCAACCCTTTGAGTTCCAAGACTCTATCCTGTCCAATTAATCCATCACAAGATGCTGCCAGATAATGTCTGATAGGATGAATAATGAGGCCACACTTTTGGACTACATGGCCTGTTAGCTGAGAATATCTGTCCGTTGCTGAGTCTTCCATTTGAAGTCCCCATTTCATATCACTGGAGCAAAACAAACTTCCCTTGAATAAGGATTTTGCTAGGGCTTTAGGTGTTTTTGAGTGACAGATTTTCCCAAAATTACTTGCTGTCAAACAATATTTCCTCTCTTTGAACCATAGACTTTGCTGGGATTGTTGTCTAGTATTTTCCTCAATTTTCTTCCTTTCCTCATCATTGACTCTTACAAGATTTTCAGCTTGTGTCGCACATGGATCCACACCATAATGGTGGTCATGAATGACATCAAAGCAGTTGGCCCTTTTTTCTTTTTTTTTTTTTTTAGAGCAAAAGAAAAAGCAAGCTTATGTTGGGAACTTTTCACAATACCTTCAACATATTGCTGATATCCAGGCTGATTAACTCCTGACAATGGCCTAACATCATGGCAGGGTTCCTGGAAAACTTGTTCCAAAAGCAAACATTCCACTTTCATGGGGCTAACTGGCCTCAACCGTTTGGAAGGGGGATGGTGAAAAGTTTGTAAATTTTGGGTGCATGTTTCTGAACACTGAACAATACCAGTCTTGGAGAAGTGCTCTAATGCATAGCTTACAGCAGCAATATGCTTACAACATGCCTTGGGGCCTGCTCCAGCAACACATTCACATTCCGCTCCTATAATGACACCAGGTACTCCTAAAATAAGTTTCACATTATAGCTCTTATGTTTAGTGTACTCGGATTTCACAGCACTGCATATTAGAATTTCATCCTATTGAAAAAAAAACATTTTATAAACAAAACAAACTTTTCACTGAAAAGTCTGTATCCAGCATCACACAATGATTTGTAGTTGGAAACAGGCGCTCCATCTATTTCCGATTTTCTAAATACAAAATAATCCATCAAATGCACATTTGTGATGGTGATCTTCACCTTATGGCTGATAGTCAATTCTTCAAAGGAACCGGGACTAGGAAACTGAAGAAATTCACATGCCTTTGATGGTGGACAAGGCTGTATCTGCAGTTTCATGTAAGCCATCAACCTAAAAAAATACGTGAATTGAAGACTATAAGCAAGTAGAGTAAGTGCGTATTTAAATCTCTATTTATGATTTAAGTCTTGTGGAGATATTTATACATTTCTCAATGTACAATAATCAAGTAATTGTATTCTTTAGGAAAAGGCATGCTGACTCCTATTTATTATTTAGATAATAAAGCGTGTTAGAATTTTGTAATTACCGCTGTACTAATTCTTCCTTCCTCCCGCTAGTTTTAGGGCCTCTGGTCCGTAGCTCATTTTGCAGCTGTTTAACGCTTAAACGCTGAAAATCGTCCATAATATACTAGGGGATATACCTGTACAAATAATTAATATAGTCTTGGAGTAAAATTACAGAATATATAGTAGGCTTTAGCTCAGGAAACTCGGTCACAATCTGTATATTTCTCGCAGCTGACTGGGAGAAACATAAGACGATCACCTTGCGCTTACCCAGTAGTACATGAGCGCTATCTGGCGCGAACTTTCTCTGCCTACATCCCTATTAATTGGAAGATTAAAATTATAATTAAATCGAAGCTTTAATGAATAACTGGTTTGTGAAATAAGATTGATCTTAGAAGGGAAGGTGATGGCTGTGGACAGTAGGCAGCTCATCAAGATGATACTTTTAGGAGTGATAATCAGGGAAATAATAATTATTATAATAATAATGAGTCGGAATAATTTTAAACGGTTGTTGAGAATTAAATGTGAGCAATGATTGTGATGATGAATTTTTGTGATGATATTAGACGACATGGGACTGCTAGGGTACATGTTAGTCGTGAGGATATTGTGAATTTTGGTGCTATAATTAATTGTTCAGGGAATAAAAATAGGTTTTCGCTCAACAACTTATATTATGTAAAGTATGACTCGATAATTATTTTTCTTTCCTTGAGGGTTATGAGTGCATCCTCCGAAGTTCCCTAACTGACGGTGGTGATGATTATTTCTTCGATGTTATTCTTTTACTCATCCTATTTTTGTCATTTAACACAGGTCATGGTGAATCTTTACTATTATCTGCCAATAATGCGAGGGTCTTCAACCTAATTCTGAAGGGAGACATAATAATAATAAAAGGAACTTAATAATAAAAAAATATCCTCGACAGTGTGATAAAATCTGCTGATAAATAATTGGGGGAGATAGTGTTGTTGTGTGACAGCTTATCCATGTGTTTCCATGAGTATCTATTTTTAGTGATTTTCTTGTGTGATTTATTGTCCAATGGAATTTTAGTTTACGTTGATTGCGCGTTTCGCTACGTAATACTCTATCTATCCACAGTGTATTAGTTAGTGAGAAACCATTTCATGTGGTTTACAAAAGGAATACAGTCGAACGTAATCTATGAAGGAGGGGAAATATGCCAAAGAATTTCCAAAGAAATATGTTAAAGAATTTCCAAATGTGTCAAAGAATTTGTAAAGAAATTTGTCAAAGCATTTTTTAATGATAATGTTTTGAGATTTCCGAGTGTTTTGCTAGTGGATTTTCTGAGTAGGGGAAAATATTTTTTTTTTTTAAATAAAAATAGTACTGAATTCTCTAAAGCAAGATAAAGGAAACTTCTAGAAAGGAAAATATAGTTAATATTTTCAGAGAAAAGACATGGTAATTTAGAAAGAAAATTGATGGGAATTTACCCAAACTTTTATAGGGAGGTAAAATAATTGGTAAAAATTTATCCCACAAGGGAATATGGTAATTTCATAATTTAATGTAGCATTTGTGGTCATAACGACGTTATCGCTAATACTGTGATTGGTCAAATGTTACAGTTCCTTAAATGGAGGGTTTGACCTAGAGTGTGACTTCGGATGGTGTTTCACTGAAGACAGGTCAAGTCAAATGGAACCCATGAGCATGCTGTGGACTTATATTCATTTCCCAAACCAGAAGCAATCGATTGGAGTTTTGTTTATGTAAATAATTTTTATTTCTCTTCTGCACTGTCCAGACTGTTTTTATATTTTAATAAATGTTTTTATTTTTTATTTTTTTAAATTCCGATTTTTCTTTCTCCACGTTATGCCACCTATCCAGTCACCTATGGCCCTGCAAATATAAATATTCTGAGGTCTGTCCCGAAACAGCAAAGTTGGCCCTGCGAACAGTCCACCCTTTGGGACTCTCGCTCCGCCGACTGAGTGACCCTGGAGAAGGGGACAATATGAAGTTAAAATTTTAAAACGTATCCACTGACTAGAGTTTTAAAAAAATGGTGATGAAGTAAAATGAGTATGAGATTAAAACAATCAGTGGATCTAATTCGCAATGCCTTATTTTCTAATAAAAAAAAGAGAAAATACTGGAGACAAACGAATAAGGCATTGCCTGGTAGTACAGATATATACACATAATTTACGTTAGACGTTAAAATAACACATTAAAATACTCAACACAAACTAAAATGAAGTCAGTAGGATAAAAGCGCAATTGATATAAATACACTAGCACAAAGGACATGATTACACATGATAAAACAGACCACTATCCCTCAAAAGCGGATGACAAGGTCTGCTGAATGCTCGTCATCTCGCAAGATAAGGGAGATTGTACTTGGGAGGTTAAGACTATGACGCAGATCGACCAGGTACACACACTCCGTAAGGATGTGTACCACGGAAAAGATGATCGCTGCAAGTACACACCGGAGGGGGTTCTCCTTTCAATAGATGGGAGTGAGTCAGGATACCATGGCCGATCCGAAGATGACATAATACCACTGCTTCCCTCCGCAAAGCACGAAAGGAAGTCCTCCATACCTTTGATGTTCCTTTTATCGCTCTCAGCTTATTTGGAAGTGGATTGGCCTACCACTCCATCTCCCAATGGGACATAACCAGATGTCTCAGCTGAGTGCGAATATCACTTGCTGGAACCTTGAAAGGCAATGGGGGCAGTGTAACTGCCTCCTTGGCAGCCTTATCTGCTAATTCATTTCCCTCTCCACCCATGTGGCTTGGGAGCCACATGAACGTGATTCTGGTACCGGCATCCAAACACCCAGCCAGCAGGTCCTGGACCCGCTGTACCAGAGGGTGCTGAGGGAAACAAGTATCAATAGACTGTAGCGAGCTCAAGGAGTCAGTATACAGAAGAAAGTGTCGGCGCTCATCGGACAGTGCGTACCCAGAGCTTCACAGATAGCATTGAGCTCTGCTGTGTACACACTACAGGTTTCCGGGAGAGCAAAAAGAAACCTATCATTGTCGACAACGAACACACAGCCCACCTTCGTTTCTGTCCTTGGACCATCCGTGTAGACGACGACTGAACCAGGATATCAGCCAACAACGGACAGGAAGAGCCTCCGATAAATCAAAAGGTCCGCGTTTTCCTTCGGAGCAGTCTGCTGATCCAAGATTATTTCAGGACGTCGTACTACCCACGGAGGTACCCCACTTAGTTGTCTGACAAGGCAAGGAACCGAAGGTACGTGAAACAATCTGTAACTGCTATCCAAGCGTATTCCAACTGGCCGCGTTGCTCGAGGACAAGCAGCGTACAGCAAACAGTTGCCAATGTTGAAAACGCAAGGATAGCTTGGATGAAGTGGCATCTGTCACAAATGTGCAGCATACGAAAGTAGGAGCTGCTGGCGCCTCAGGTGTAAAGGCGGAACACCAGACTCAGTGAGCAGGCTGGCAATGGGGCTTGTACGAAAAGCTCCCGTCGCAAACCTAATCCCGCTTTGGTGGATGCTTTTGAGCTTCGCAAGGGCACTTGGCCTTGCTGAGCCACATGCTGCACTGCCATAGTCCACCCGGGATAAAATATGTGCCCTGTAGAATCGTAGGAGCATCCTACGGTCAGCACCCCAATTAGTGCTGCTAAGAAACTTCATGATATTCAGCTTCTTAGTGCATTGCACTTTTAACTGCCGCACGTATGGCTCCCATGGTAAATTTCTATCGAAAAGGAGCCCAAGAAGTCGGTAAGTGTCAACAACTGGAAGAACGACATTTCCTAAATAAAGCTCAGGTTGTGGATGAAGAGTACGGAACCAACAAAAGTGGACAACAGAGGGTTTTGCGGTGGAAAACCGAAAGACATGTTCTAAGGCCCACTGTTCCACTCTCCTAATAGCTTGCTGTAATTGTCGCTCTGCGACTGCCATATTACGCGAGCTATAGTGCAGAGCAAAATCGTCCACCTAGAGCGATGGTATTACTGCTGAACCAGCAGCAGCGACAATAGCGTTTATAGCAATCGCGAACAGAGTGACACTAAGGACCGATCCCTGTGGAACCCCATTTTCCTGAACATGGTATTGCAAATATGTCCTCCCTAGTTGGACACGGAATATATGGAGGGACAAAAAATTCACAATAAATACTGGCAAGTGACCTTGGAATCTCCATTGATACAGGACTGAAAGGATACCATATCGCCATGTGGTGTCATAGGCCTTTTCTAAGTCAAAGAAAACAGCTACCAAATGCTGTTTGCTGAGAAATGCATCCTGGATAGAGCTCTCCAGGTGTACCAAGTGGTCAGTAGTCGAGCGAGCGGCTCGAAAACCACATTGGTACTCGGAGAGGAGTCCTTATTTCTCCAGACACCACACAAGTTGGCGATTTACCATCCTCTCAAATAGCTTACACAGGCAGTTTGTAAGACAAATCGGTCTGTAACTTCCTGCATACTTAGGATCTTTGTCAGACTTGGAGACAGAAATGACTATGCCCTCTCGCCACTGAGACGGAAAATCACTCTCTATCCAGATTCGGTTTAACACACGAAGGAGATATAGTAGACTACCATCACTAAGGTGTTTCAAAGTCTGGTTATGGATGTTGTCTGGTCCAGGAGACGTGTCCTTGCAAACCTTTCCCACTCCCTAAAGGGCACGTTGTAGTCCTCTGAAGCATGAGAGGCAAAACTAAGGTGATGACGTTCTGCCTCCCGCTTCAGAGCGAGGAAATCATGATGGGAATTCCCGGAGCCAGATACATCCGCAAAATGACCAGCTAGATGGTTAGCTATCGAGAGAGGTTCAGTGACGACACTGCCTGCAATAGAAATTCCCAGTTCAGAAGATGGTCCTTAGATACCCGAAATGCATCATAGGCGACACACATCTCTCCCATGAAGCCTTCTTACTTTGGCGAATAAGAACTCGCGCCTTAGCGTGGAGTTTCTTAAATGTTACCATGTTGGCCACAGTAGGCTGTCTACGGTAACGTTTATGAGCGTGATGGCATTCTTTGTTAGCTGCTGCTATTTCTTCGTTCCACCAAGGAACGAGTTTTCGGCGAGGAGTCCCCGAGAAGAACAGCAGCAGCAAGAATAACTTGGGTGATGTAAGTTATTTCCTCGCCGACGGTCCGCCTGATATCGTCGTTAAAGACAGCCAGTGATATATACTTTGGCCAATCAGCATGTTTAAGAATCCAGCCTCGATGAAGTTTTGTTTCAACAAAGTAAGAATGATGGGAAAATGGTCACTGTCACAGAGATCATCGTGTGTATTCCACCGAAACAGCGGAACTATCTTTCGGCTGCATAGACTTAGGTCTATGCGAGAATATGTGCCGTAACGTACACTGAAGTGAGTTGGTTCCCCTGTCTTCAAAATACATAAATCCAGCTCTGTTACTAATTTTTCCAGCTCTCATCCCCGAGGGCAAGGCGTCTCAGAGCCCCATATGGGGTGATGGGAGTTAAAATCACCCAATAAGAGGACGGAGGGTGGAAGCTTATCTATAAGATCAATGACATCATTTATGTTAAGAGGCTGGCCTGGTGAAAAAGAAATGTTACACGATGTTGCTATGACAGGCAGTGGTACCCGCACCGCAATTGCTTCCAGTGGAGTCCTTAGAGGGACCTCTTCGCTATAACTGTCAGAACGGACAAAAATAACCACGCCACCAGATGCCCGGTTGGCATAATATCGTTCTGTCGAGTATAGTCTGAAATTTCTCAAGACTGTATGATGACCCGGTCTGGAGTTTGTCTCCTGAATACAAACTATACTCGCTGCGTTCTCACTAATGAGCTGACATAGCTCAACAAGATGCCTGTCATAACCGTTACAATTCCATTGTAAGAGTGCCATATTGTGGGTGTGGACTTCTGAGGTTTAGGTTAGAAGCAGCGTAATGCTATCTAACCTACACACACATCCCCATCCGAAAATGGAGATAAATGCTCCATGTGCATCACCTCGTCACCAGACGAGGTGATTTATGCCCTGAATTTCTTTGACGTAGTCCGGAGAAGGGGTTTCTTCCTACGAGGGGAGCGTGCAGGTTTTCCAGGAGGAAGATCCGCTGGCGCAGAATGAGGCCCTCCAGGTGGAGGGCTTGAAGCCCCATTTGTAGAAGTGGAAGAACGCCTGGTAAGGGCGCTCTTCTTTCCCGCTGTCAATTCTTGTTTAGAAAGGCTGGGAGGTGAGTTCCCAGCCCTGGTCGACGATGCCACCTCCGCCGGCTTAGGCGCGGCTTTCGCTGACCTCGTGGGAAAAGGAGACGACGTCTTCTTTCCCTTCTGTGCTGGCGTAGGTTTCTTAGCGGGCACAGGCTTACTGGTGGTTGAAGGTTGGGATGGACCCGCCTTCAAGCTCGTTCTCTTTGCGGCGTTACTCACTTGTGGCGCACTTCCTGGTAGGAAAGACCGTCCAGGGTCTTGATCTCCTGGATCATCTTCTCACTTATATAGGTCGTTCAGTTCCGATCTCGAGGAGAACGAAGACCAGAGCAGTTAGTGCACTTGTACGGAGGTGTGCACTCCTCTGCGCCGTGAGCTACTTTCCCACATGTACCACACACAGACTGATTCGAACAACGAGATACCATATGTCCGAATCTCTGGCATTGATAGCATCGCATAGGAGGCGGGATGTACGGCCTCACATCGCAACGATAGGTTGTTACCTTGACTTTCTCCGGCAACACTGACAATCTGAAGGGGACTATGAACGCACCCATGGCAACATCTTCACCGTTCACTTTGCGCGTAATGCGCCGGACGTGTGTCACGCCACGGTGCTTCATGTCTTCCATCAATTCATTGTCAATGTTTAGAATAAGATCATGGTGGAATATAACCCCATGAACCAGATTCAAGGTTTTGTGCTCTTCCACTTTGACAGGGATGTCGCCAAAGTGGTTGCACTTAAGCAACCGATCTGCTTGGAGCGCAGTGCTCGTCTTCAGAAGCAAACCACCATTGCGCATCTTCTTCATATCCTCAAGTTCGCCGTAGACACCTTCGATGTGATGACTAAACAGAATAGATTTAACCAGTTTGTAATCTTGCCCATTGGTTCTGGTAGCAACCAGGAACCTAGGGAGGCTGTAACCCAGACCAATATGCTGCGCTTGTTCCCAAGGGAATCAAAAATTAAAGACTTGGGTAGCGAACTACCCGAGGTGGCAGGCGGAAGTTGTTTCAATGCCTTGCCCGAAATCATCCTCCCCGAACGCCTCCCACTCCGATCAGCGGTCTCTGTAGCTGAACCAAGCAGCCAAGACAATACCCACCTGGTCATAGCCGGTACTGCCTGGGGTCCGATGTTGGGTGATGCCTAATATGGGAGGACTGAGACAATGAGCACCAGGACTCCCTTCCTCTAGTCACCCGCAATAGCATGTACCCCATAGCGTGTACAGAGCACTAAATATAAGTAAAAATAAATAACAATAATTAATAAGAATATGTCCTTCTGGCATTCTGCTGTGCGGGGACCTGTATTGTCAGGCGGATACTACTGCCCGGGTACGACACTCCCACCTGCCGCTTCCTGGGTGGTGGCTGACATGGGCTTTCGAGTGTAGTCGCACACATAGGAGGTCCATCACCGAGCAGTACGCACATCAAAAATTTTGAAATGGTCTACAACTGACCCTCGGAAAAACAATAAAAAATAAAGAGGGGACCATGGCCACATGACCCTTTTAGTCGCCTTCTACGACAGGCAGGGATTACCTGTGGATGTATTCAGCCCCTCCCATCCACAGGAGGTCCAACACATTATACCAAACCGCAATCCATGTCTGTGTCTAGGTCGCCCCTTACGACAGGCAGGGGATACCGCGGGCGTTTCTACATGTGCGTCCCACACCCGCAGGGGGTTATTCAGAATGAAACTGAGTTTGTCACCACTTTGCCGCTAAAACAAGGAGAAAAGACCTTGCATACGTGCGTGGAAGTCTGATCATGTGACGAACAAAGGCAGCAACTCCATAAGATATACCACTACACAGGTGCCTAGTTTTCCGGTACTGGAAGCACACACTGAGATCGGTGCGTGAAAACTCGAAATATTCTTAAACGAGGGACAGGAAAAGGGAATAAATGAATATTGAGAAATCCGAAAAGAATATTCTGAGAATTCAAGCTGTAATGAATGGCATTCCTTATGTACTCTTTTGAACACTTCATACACTTAGATTTAAAAATCAACAAAAAATCGTAATTAGTGGTGTGTGATTCGTAACGGCGTAATTATGATGGGTAATTCGTAATTATTACGATTGAATCGTAATAGTTGGTATCTCTGTTTATAGTTTCTTCTTCTTCTTCTTTTATGATCACATAGGATCACTTTAGTCAGTCCGTCGTTCAGGTCTCTTTGAAGGGATTGTTCGGGCTTTGCGGTCCTCCCAGTACTTCTTCAGACGCTCCGATCTTCGTGCCCTTTCCTCAGTTGAAAATGTGCGTGTTGTTGGTTTGTTTTGTGTACGGGTAAAGCAGAGGTTTGTATTCTTGAGTTTTGTATTCAATTTTATCTTATTTTTGGTGTCTTCTGTTGTAAGGCCTATTTCCTTCAGATCCTCTCTTACTTCTCTGATCCATTTACATCCTGTTGTGGTATTTTTTGAGACGAGATTGTGTTGTACTAGTTGTTTCAGAAGTCTCGAGTCCTGCATCCTCATGATATGTCCAAAGAATCCCAGTCTCCTCTTACGCATAGTATCTGTAATGGGTTCTAGCTCTTTGTACACGACTTTGTTAGGTATTAACTGCCACTGTCCATCTTTCTGATATTATTTGTTGATACAGGTTCTTCCAATCCTCCTTTCAATTTTCTGAAGTCTGTCAGTCTTTGATTGTTTATTCAGGTAAAAGAGTGTTTCTGCTGCATATGTAGCTTCCGGTTTTATAACTGTGTTGTAGTGTTTTATTTTTGTATTTATTGATAGACATTTCTTTTTGTAGATATCCCATGTTAATTTTTGTGCTTTAGCTAATCTATTTGTTCTTACTTGGATTGAGATTTTTTCATTTAAGTTATGTGTTATTACTTCTCCAAGATATTTAAACTGAGTTACTATTTTGATTTTATTACCATTTATGGTGACTTCTTTTAGCTGTGTTGGTTTTTGGGGCATAATTTCTGTTTTTTCAAATGATATACAACTCCCCTATAATGGTGTTTAACACTCATACGGAAATGATAAAACTTGCTTCGCTCATTTTATAAACATATTTGTGTCTTAATTAATGCCATTATGCTTGTTGCATATTGTACTATTCTGCAATCTATGTAGTGTGTTTCAACCACGCAGTTTCACTTTTTCTTGACTCTTCTCCTTTCACTTCTTGCCCAGTGGACCTTTGCTCACAGGTTAATGCTGTGTGCTGGAATTTAATTCAAACCAATGAGAGACTAGTTTTTTATCAAGGAGTGGTGTGGCCACCAACAATCAGGAGGTTCTGCCAACATTAGATAATGGAAACCACTATTGAAAACTAGATGCACTGGCATGATTCTTTCCTCACAACTAAACCAAATCTAACTAAATCTAACAGGAACTGAAATCCAAATAATAAGAATTGTACTCTTTATGGGCTATACATACATGGCTGATGATGTGTACTTCACAACAATATACAAGAAACTTCAAAAGTAAAAAAATAACCTCTCATTAAAATCTTGATCCAGAAAATAATAAGAAATGTATATACATATAAACAAGACGACTTTCGTGCAAGCAGTGTGCAGCATTCTAGATGTCCGGTCTTCTTCGATCTACAAAAAACTGAAACAAAAACCAAGATAGATTCACAACCAAATCAAACGTGAGTCACTCCTGAAAGAAAAATTAACAAGGAGATTAAATCA
Source organism: Anabrus simplex (assembly GCF_040414725.1). NCBI lineage: Eukaryota > Metazoa > Arthropoda > Insecta > Orthoptera > Tettigoniidae > Anabrus > Anabrus simplex. The sequence continues at coordinate 84,060,826 of NC_090275.1, forward strand.
TTGGCTCTATGAAATCAAGAGCATATTACCATTGCGCCTGTGAAAACCACCATGTGATAATGTTTTGAGAAACACTGACCCGCAGTACAAGTCATCAAGAGAGAAACTTCTTTGAAATTATTCGCACAATATTGAACCTTAAATGTCAGAACCTTACCGGCTAAAGTTCTAAGCTGAAATATTTCACGTAGCGATTTTTGTAGGTGCAACGACCATATGTTCTCAACATGGTAATCTTTAACACATCACCCCTCAGTTCCAAAATCCAGACTTTTTCAAGATTATTTCAAAACAATTTTTTCAGAATTTTTGTGAACATATTCAAAAACCATGATCATATTCTGAAAGAATGAGGATCAAGGATATTTTAGAAGGCAAGAATTAAATATCAACATAAATATTTATATTTTCCAAATTTATTTTTCTAAATGTCAAATTATGATTAAAAAATACCAAAATTAAGTTCCCAGAAGGAACTATAATTTAATTTCATTCATTGTGAATATTTAAGCATTCACAATCTTTAGATCTCTCCAATCCTGAAATTACCAGCAATTCCTCTAATGCACCATCTGTGCACTGACCTTCAAAGGAGGTTTGTAGTGATGTCTCAACAGCGCACTAGCTGCCAGCGTCTTGGGAAGGTGTAGCAATCCAACTGATGAGCCCACTGCCATACTGGGGTGAACACTGATAATTTCACAACTGTAAGGCCTAAAGACCTTGAATACCTACAAAAAAATCTGTGCAATAAGTGTAACTAGAATTATCAATCACTTCCTCTAAGGCATCCTCAATCCTCAATTTCATCCTCATTAATTGTTTAAAACATTTTCGTTTGTGATTTCCAGGGGATCGGCTTACAATTGGTGTCAGCTTATGATAGAATAAATATGGTATTGGAACAAAAACAAGCATCCAGTCCCCAACTCAGAGGAATTAACCTCACGTGGCTAAAATCCCAAACTTGGCACAGAATCGAACCTTGGATCTTTTGAAGTGAAGGCCATGATACTGACCATTCATTACAAGAAATACACATCATGGTTTCCTTCCATCAAGGAGCAGAACACATTCATCCCTGTACTGACAAGCAAAGAAACATGTAGAATGAATGCAACTATTTGCTCATTTCAACTCATGGTTTTTTTCTATAATGCTTCCTTTGATGAAGGTTATCTGCTTATGCAGAGACTACTGAGACTGAACATCACATCACATTACATTACCCACCCTACTGTGGCCACCCCTCCCCAACTTTCCTGCTTTAATCCATTGTCTTCAGCACCCTACCCTTCCTTTCTAGAGCACGTGACATCAAATCTACTCTTAAAAATAGAACATATCACACTCAGATTGGCTGTCATGTTTGAATTTTGCCCTGGAAAGGGCTACTTAGTCAGGCTACCCTGCCTACCCTAAAGTGTTATGAAACTCATACCAACAAGCAACAATTCATCTGCAGTAGTCCGGCTCCATGGCTAAATGGTTAGCATGCTGGCCTTTGGTCACAGGGGTCCCGGGTTCGATTCCCGGCAGGTTCAGGAATTTTTACCACCAATGGTTAATTTCCCTGGCACAGGCCTGTGTGTATGTGTTGTCTTCATCATCATTTCATCCTCATCACGACGCACAGGTTGCCTACGAGCGTCAAATCAAAAGACCCGCACCTGGCGAGCCAAACCCGGCCTGGGATCTCCTGGCATTAAAAGCCCTATGCCATTTCTTTTTTTTTTTTCACCTGCAGCACACTACCCATCTTATCTAGAATACTTGACACCACTTCCACTCTGTAAAAACAATGGTATTTTGGTATTTTGATCTTGGATATACAGAAGTTTGAATTTTGATTTTAGATGATCAGCAACAAACTGTATCACCCTTAGTTTGTTTCTGTGCACAGCTATACTATTAGCAGATTTGGAAATGAACAAAACCTGTTTACCCCATAATTTTGTTGAATGCCAATATAACAAAAAATTCATCTGGTGTCAGTATGATTGAATAGCTGGTCATTTAGAGTAGCTCATGAGTATAAGTACTGACATACACTCCTCAACAAAAGTTTGGAATACCAGTTAAAGAAAATGATACATCAAATCAAGCCAAATTTTGTTGTTATACAGGGTAATTCATTTGAAATATTAAATATAGAGAGAGGGCTTTATCTTACTCCTGAGAGTACAAATGAGAGTTTGTTTATTTATGTGTTAACTTGCAACACATTTATGACAATATTCCAAACTGTTGTTGAGATCTGTATACCGTATACATTCAGTTCAACTACTCTCAAACTGACCCATATTTTTGCCCATTAATGAGCAGATCTATGTTCAATTTGTCAGTAGCATAATAGATAGTAAGTCTAATTTGTACCATTTCTAGCCTGCTTGCTCCATAAATTGTAGTTTAACAGGTACCTCAGCACTGTCAATAAATTTGGGAGAATTTGCAGTACCTGTTAAAGTACTCCAACACAAAATCCCATCACCAACACCAATTGTTACCTGTGCATAAATTTCAGCATACTGCTGTCTTTCTGATCACTATTATCCTTTCAGATTCAGCCCCCATATGAGCTTAAACTCTCACTTTCACTAAATGAATCACCATCACAATGTCCTTCTGATATCATCTTCTCACAGACATGGTTAACTGCCGTGTGACAAGGAAGCCATAGCATACATGAACAGCGGCTAGTGATGTTTGTTTCTTTCCAGTTAGACCATACAAGGAAAATTAAAAACTGGAGCAGCACTGTTGAAAAAAACCATTTCTTTTTGATTTCAACGTTTATAAGAAGTAGCATTTTTTATTATATTTTGGCTGTAAACAAAGTCGTAAAGACGAAGCTGTTCATGCCTGATTACGTACCTGGACTGACACAATGCTGTATTTATTAGGAGTTTGAGTATGTACTATCTGCGTCTCATGAGGAGTCTAAGCTACAAACATTAGTCGTGACGGACAGCACAAGCTCCCTGCGAAACAGATGCAATTTCATTTTCGCATTTGTGAACCAATATTTGTGATTTATGCTCTAGCATAATGTCACCACTCCCCACGGAAAGTTAATTTGCTTTTTCAAGACAGGCAGAAGCAATGATGCAATAAAATTCTTCAATAATATCTTTTATTATGTGATGATCAAAATCGTCGACATTTGCAATTCGCACTGCAGGCTGTTTTCTCTTCTTTCCGGGTGTCGATAATGAGCCTCCATCTTCACACAAGGCTCATTCCTTCCTAATGCGCTGTATCATCTTTACGGAAACATCACAGTATTCTGCCGCCCTACAAGTTGAATTACTTAGAGGGAGGTTATATTTTTTTAAATTTTACAACTGGCTTTACATTGCACCGACACAGATAGGTCTTATGGCGACGATGGGATAGGAAAGACGTATGAGTAACAACACAGTAAAGGTTTCCACCTATTCAATACAAAATATATTTGCAATATTTTAAAATTACATGGAACTAGTTTCGACCCATCTAGGGGTCATCATCAGCCACATCAAAGCAAAGATCACTCTTGACGAAATCCTAAGAACATGTTAATTTTAACAGTAAGATTATTATGGAATAACAAGTGAATGTGGTAAATGAAAAGAGATGTTAGTATGGGACAGGTGAGTAATAGCTAATAAATAAAATATTGTGAATATATTTTGTATTGAATAGGTGGAAACCTTTACTGTGTTGTTACTCATATGTTATTCTCAGTTCAATACGGACCAACAACATGAAATTTATAACCCTTAATAGGGATAGGAAAGGGCTAGGAGTGGGAAGGAAACGGCCATGGTCTTAATTAAGGTACAGTCCCAGCAGTTACCTGGTATGCAAACTGTAAACCATGGAAAACCATCTTCAGGACTGCCGACAGTGGGTTTTGAACCCACTATTTCCCGAATACTGGATACTGGAAGCACTTAAACGACTGCAGCTATCGAGCTCGGTAGGAGGGAAGTTAAGATGTTTCTCAGCGGCTTCCTCGTCACAGCACTTAATAACTCACGCAGTTACATTCCTTTCCCCGCTGTGTATTGTGTATTGTGTATTGTCCTCCCTCGAGCCCTTTTTGTAGACATTATGCAGTAATTACTAACTGGGTAACTAAAACACAAATGCACTACCACTTCACAAACACCTCAATTCGCAAGTCACCGTGGACGGAACAGTTTACCATCAGGCCTCGATACTTGATATAGGCACATGCCCGGCAACCATGCTTACCCCCCAAACTCCTTTACCCGCTTACACGCGACTTATCGTCAGATGAACATAGTACTTAGGCTGACAGTAGAAGAGTTAATATATCAGAGAGACATTGGTCTTAATTAAACACTCTTAATGGCCAGCTGCTTTCATGAAGAAACAGATCTTCTCATTAGCGAGCCGGACTTGGAGATGAAGAAAAAATCGGTGAAGTGTTATGTCTGGAGTGTTGTCCTGTATGGAGCAGAAATATAGACTCTCAAGGAAAAGCATAGAAATACCTTGAGAGTTGTGAAATGTGTGGTACACACTTATAAACTGATTTGTATCTTTCTGCCTTTTCAGTAGATTTGGTGGGGAGTTATAGTGTGTGCTGCCTGGTGGTAATAATATGGGAGAAAAGCTCTGCTGAAACCATCAATGATGGGAAAACTTAAGTACTGTACAAATCTCTGCAATCTTCCCAACTGTGTTAATGTTTACCAGATGAATGAATGCTTCTGAACAGAACTGGGCCGTCTTCTGAAGTAGCCCTGACCAAAAAAGGAGGCAGAATGCACATGTACCAAATGGTGGTACATGTTTGGCTCTTCTGTGGGTCGTAGTCTTCGAAAAGTGATACACAAAAAAAGTGGGCAGGGAAAGTACATATCTTTTGAATATCTACTGTACCGCAATATAATGGAAGATAAAGAACTCCCAGGAGGAAGGAAATTAATATTAAACTCTGTTACAAAATTTTTAAAACCATATTATCAGTAAGGTGTGAAGTATATGTAACATAGATACCTTACGTAGCTGTCCAAGTGCTGGTCCAAATTTTGCATGCTCTTGTAGTGACCTCTGAATCCAGGATGGGAGGGCTGCTCTTGTCTGGGGACGAGCATAACGATGATCTAACAAAAGAACTGTCGAGTAGTCATCCTTGTGACGAACTGCTCGCCCAATGGACTGGTTCACTGCCTTCATGCACAGATTCTCATAATGTCTCTGACCAGCAGTTGGGCTCTGAAACATTCAAATTCATTCACTATTATGATTATAATTAATTGTTGTTGTTACTTATGGTTTTAACCCATTTACGCCAGAATTGTAGACTTTTATTTTCTGTGTTTTTTATTTCATGGCAGTATTTCTACACCTTATTAATATGTTCATATGAAATAACAGTTCTCAATTCCAAAACATTTGCATGGTATGTGCCATGTTCATATGATCACGCTAGGTGGGAGTAGGAGCACTAATAAGGTTTTTATTTTTTCATTAATATCTCCATGAATGTGCGATTATTTTAATACATGGAAAGCGGAATCTACAAAATCAACAAGTAATATACCAGAACATAATATCAGTTTCATAAGAGAAAGCAACTGTTTATTACTAAGGCTCACATAATTATGTTCTTAAAATGTTCTTACTTAACTAGATATGTTTTATTTATTTACATATTTTTGCTGTTTTTATATTTAAATACATATTCTGGCATATTTATTCATAAGTACATACTTTCTATATTTGGGGGTATGTTCTACATGTTAGATGTCTCCTGCCCACATTTTCGATCCTTGGCAATTCTAGCGATTGGCTTCTGTTTCATCAGTGCACTCTTGTCTCTGTATTCTATTTTATGAGAGGAATTCCCCAGTCATTAAGGATAGTAGGGTGCTCGAGCCATCAATTTCATTAAGCCTCCTTTGCCCCTCTACTAGTCTGTATATTACCAGGAAATTTTACCTGAAATTACAGTGGTCTGCCAAAGTTGAAAGACACAGACTGACACTGTAAAGTTTTCGTTTAAATGAATAAGATGCATCCGAGAAGTGTGAAGAGTGTTACTTTGAACCATTTTGCGCAGGAGTTTGTAGACATTTTTGGCAAGTAGCTGGATGTTTCAACTACTGTATATTGGAGTAATGAAGAGGTATAAATACAGTACAAATTTAGGAACATATTTTGGAAACTTAATTACATATTTTCCATTTTTTAAGCACATAAATAAATACAGTAGATGTCCGCTATAAGGAGTACAGCATATTACAAGAACCCCGTTATAACGACAGATTTTGTCTGCCTCTTCAAAATTCATATATTAAACTGTATATATTACTCTTCGGTTACAGCGAGAGCCCTATCACTGATGCATCCGTTATTATGAACAATTAAACGTGCACAATTTTTTCCGTTACCGACATTTATGCACCCAGCGACTATATATTGCATGTGATCGATCATCTTCGGTATCGTTTTTCGCTATGTCTGCTAGCGAGATCTCTCGCCGACATTCGAAGGCGATTACATAAAATCAACTTCGCGGTCCGTATCGTACTCAAACAGATTCACAACTAAGTATTTTTTATTTTCCACCTAGTTGATACACTAAATTCCTTAAGGCAACTTATTAATTGAAAGTGGTACATGTTTTGTATATCATCAACATCTTCAGCCACATAACACTGTTTAGATGAAACATTCATAGCCGGGCTGAGTGGCTCAGACGGATGAGGCACTGGCCTTCTGACCCCAACTTGGCAGGTTCGATCCTGGCTCAGTCCGGTAGTATTTGAAGGTGCTCAAATACGTCAACCTCGTGTCGGTAGATTTACTGGCACGTAAAAGAACTCCTGCGGGATGAAATTCCAGCACCTCGGCGTCTCCGAAAACCGTAAAAGAGTAGTTAGTGGGACGTAAAGCAAGAAACATTATATTGAAACATTCATATATTGACAAAGTATCAATGTTTTGAGGAAGTGTCCTAAAAATTAACATAAGAAGATTTATCGACAAGGTGGAAAAATAAAAAATACTTAGTTGTGAATTCAAAGGCGATGTCGGAGTCAATTAGTAATACCCGTCAACTGCTGTTCCGTAGAGAAAAATGGAAATAAAAGAGAAAAACATCTTTTCATAATACATGTGTAAATAACGTGTCTGATATCAGTTGTTAACTTTTAAAAATAAAAGCTGAAGTAAACGATTGCTACATTTTAATGCTAAATAACGCAATTAGGTATGAATGGGATACGCCTCAAGATATGGCAGCGTGTATCATTGATTTCAGAGGTTAGTTTTATATTTTCTTGCGTCAGGTTAAATTTTGGAAAGGCTATTATCATATAATCATGATCACTGTCATTTCACTTCATCAAAATTTTTAATTTGTTTGTGTTATGTAATAATTGTTCTGCTACTGAAGATGGCCTTAAGAATAGGTCAAAACATGTACAGATATTGTTTCAACTAACAGATGAGTTGAAATTAAATGAAATGGCGTATGGCTTTTAGTGCCGGGAGTGTCCGAGGACAAGTTCGGCTCGCCAGATGCAGGTCTTTTGATGTGACTCCCGTAGGCGACCTGCGTGCCGTGATGAGGATGAAATGGTGATGAAGACGACACATACACCCAGCCACCGTGCCAGCGAAATTGACCAATTAAGGTTAAAATTCCCGACCCTGCCGGGAATCAAACCCGGGACCCCTGTGACCAAAGGCCAGCACGCTAACCATTTAGCCATGGAGCCGGACAACGGATGAGTTGATTTGTATTGATAAGGAGAATTTTATAAATACTTTTATTTGTAAAGTGACAACCGTCAATACAGAATGAGATTTATAACTTGCAATATAAATTTATAGCGATAATTTTATCATTTCTCTACTGGCGCTTGAAATATGTTTTCATGATACATATAGTACAGTTAAATTAGGTTAGGTGACCATGTCTGAATAAGAAAATTGAAGGGTTTGCTATAAAATGCAATCTATCATCTGCGGCATGGTATCGTTTTCTCGTTATGTGTTAGGTATGGGTTAAGTAAGAATGCGATACACCTCAAATATGGCAGAACGCGTCACTGATTTCGGAGGTTAATTTATATTTTCTCGTATCTGGTTACGGGGTTAGTATGGTTAAATCAGATGACGCTGTTTAAAGAAAACTGGAACGTTTGCCACAGAGGCCTTTGGAGTGATACTATAATTTTTTCAGAATGAAATTAAACATACACTTTCACATAGTACTGGATTTTGAAAAATAACAAACAAGCAAGCCACAGCATGGATATCATCCACAAAAACGTAAGTTTTGAACAAACTGATTGCTGTTTCATACAGATTTTAATGTGTATGGGCTTATGTGTGTTATTACGAATTTTCTCTATAACAAACTTCTACTGTATATACTCTTGTAAGTTAAGCACATAATTGTTTTTTTATTTTACAATTGGTTTAACATTGCACCGACACAGATAGGTCTTATGGCGACGACGATAGGAAAGGACTAGGAGTAGGAAGGAAGCGACCTGTGTGAAAATGGGAAAACATGAAAAACCATCTTCAGCGCTGCCGACAGTGGGGTTCGAACTCTTGATTTCCCGAATGCAAGCTAACAGCTGCGCGCCCTTAACCACACAGCCAACTCGCTTTGTGCATAATTATCTGAGCCCTATGTATTACTCTTTCATTGTCTATCAATTTGGTAACCTTACAGTTAGCTTTTTTGAACTGTATAATAAGGAACAAAGCCTGGAATGCAGAGATCAACGTTACATTTCACGCACTGTGTTGAAACAGTTTATTCAGCGCATCTGTGATGATTAGAAGATGCTATATAAGATGATCATTAAGCGACCTTGGTAAACAGTTTCAATGGGACGTCTTGGCCCAGGTGGCGGATTCTTGTATGACTTGAGACAGGCCTATACAGTAAGGCAGTAAAAGACAAGCTGGTGGATGTCAGCATCTGACCTTATAAGCTGCTAGGCATTATGTGCTTTTAACATCCAGCATCCATGTAAAGAGTGACCACCACCACCCTCACCACCACTTCTTCCCCATATACTTACATGATAGTAGAAGACATTTTCATTCATTTTGTCCATTCCTCCCATGAGCTTATTGTATGTCCTGAAAACAGCAGGATGTCTCATATGTACTCTCCTCTCCTCTGTTTGAGAGTAACATGAAACAGAAGATACAACTTCTGCATCGTAACACGAGGGTGCAATTGTTACCACAGAAATGTCACCCCATCATACAATTCCAATCCCATCTTTCATCTGCCTGGCAATTTCAAATGTTCCATGGGCCTTTGTCTTAATTTCAGTTACTATAGGAAGACTTTACGAAAAAGAAGCGCTCTGATTGTTGCGGTCTCTCCATAGTTACAGCACTTGAGCTCTTGAGAAAGTGCCATGCCTGTGAACAGATTGTCAAAGTAATAGCAGAGCGGCAGACTTTGATGTTCTCTGGCAATTCATGGCATCATGGGAGCAGCTCATTTACTGCAGGTTTTTTTTTTGAGTTTCCTTTCAGTTCTTTCCTTGATAAATGTCAAAATTTACGGGGGATGATCGCTGCTCACGTCCGTAGGAATTACCTCCTCAATACCCTACACGTGTCCCCTGGGTGGTGCTAAGCGAGCAACAAGAACTCACTGGTGGCCAAACTATCAACAGTTGTTAATCTCCTGGCCATAATGCACATGGATAATAATTCAGAAGTAAATATTAGTCCTTTTGAGGACCACCAGACATTGAAACTAATACAGAATATCCATATTTGTCAGATCAACATAGAAGGCATCAGTATGTCTAAATGCCAATATAACTCAAGGCTCTTACAAAAATATAAAGTAGATGTACTTCTCGTACAGATATCTCACATAAGAATGAAGCCTCTAGATGGATTTGCACTTCTGTACTGTTGACTTCCCAGATCATTATGTCATCTGTAAACAACAATATTTTCATATCTCCTCTATATGTTGCCTTTGTTTCCTATAGAATTTCATCAATAACCATTAAAATATAAGCAGAGACAACACACTTCCATGTGTTAGTCTCTCGGTCTCTACATAGGGGATTGATTTCTAAAGCAATCTGTTCTTCCCATTGGAGTCTGGACACAACTGGAACAGTTTTTATACATTGCTTTCACTAGTTCCCCGATTGCTTTCCACATCCTTTTTTCCCAGGGTTTCCTACACCTTTTCTCTATCAATACTATAATATGCTAGATCAAGAACTACCATCACCAGATTTTTTCCATATTCCCACTGTTTTTCCATCAATAATCTCAAGGTAGGCCTTTGCTGGCGAGATGTAGTGTTTAGAGTGTGCTATGTCTTCTGGTATGGGCTAGAATAAAATTGTTACTTTCACTGATCTATCTCAGTCTTGGCTTTGACAATATGAAAGTGGCCGAGGTATGAGTGACGCTAGTAATGCCATTCCTTATGCAGCCAGTCCCTGCTATGACCGGGCGAGTTGGACGTGCGCGTAGAGGCGCGCGGCTGTGAGCTTGCATCCGGGAGATAGTAAGTTCGAATCCCACTATCGGCAGCCCTGAAGATGGTTTTCCGTGGTTTCCCATTTTCACACCAGGCAAATGCTGGGGCTGTACCTTAATTAAGGCCACGGCCGCTTCCTTCCAACTCCTAGGCCTTTCCTATCCCATCGTCGCCATAAGACCTATCTGTGTCGGTGCGACGTAAAGCCCCTAGCAAAAAAAGTCCCTGCTATGAATGGTGTGAAGATGTCGCTCATAGGGTCAGTTAGTGCACGCATTTCAGTAGGCTTGGCTGGTGTGCAATAGCAACATCTGGCTCAGTGAGGAAAGCAAAGGGAAACTACACCACCCCTCATTTCCCTAGTACGCCTCTTCAGTGACATCTAGGCCATCTATGACAGCTAATGGTGAATCTGTTACGATCCAACCAGCCTTTGGGCTGAATACCCAACATACATACAATCTCAAGGTAAATATAGGGTCTATCATTGATCTGACCTGTTGATAGCCATACTGCTCTTCCAAATTTCTTTCCACCCTTCATCTCATCCTCCTTTCTATTATTCTCTCTAACATTTTGTCATCTGCCTCCAAAATATCCAGGACTTCCTTTAGAGTTATGTCACTGCAATAAATACATGCATAAATGAAGCAGGCTAATTAGAGTAGTCTAAATGTCTTTTACCTAATTATGAATTAGTTGAAATGCTTGATGCTTTGGGTACTCAGTGGCATAATAGGGCTATAATAAATTTGCCATATACAGTCGACTCTTGATAATTTGAAACTCAAGGGACCAGAGAAAAAGTTCAATTTACTGAGAGTTCAAAATAATAGGAGTTCAAGTAGCCAAGAGGGAGGGAGGGAAAAATTCAAATAAACAAGAGTTTCACTTATACTTACTCATTTCATTCACAACATTTGTACAATTATGAAATGTTCATACAGAAATGTTCATTTGAATGTTCATTTTGGAAAAAAGTCCGTAATTTTCTTTTGAGTGAGCGACTTCTATCTATCATGGTCCAATGAATTTTCGATAGTGGTGAGAGCTGAGAAGAAATCGTCACTTGTGTCCGTTCTGAGGGCGTAGGAGCGTAGGGTAATAAGAGCTGTCTTTGCCTCACTCAATGTGACTGGAAATGGCGGTTGTTCTTCTTCGTTTTCTTCCTCGTCGTCATTCAGAGAGGCTAAATCCAACAGTTCAGCATCAGTTAGGGCACCGTGGACACCGATGTCATCGTCAACTTGAACGTAATCCTCAAACGTTAATTTTCCACAGTTAGGTAGAAGTCCCCATCCTGAGTCAAAATTCGTAAATTTTGGCGGCTCTGATGACTGTTTCACATTTTCGGTTTGCTTAAACCCGCACTTTTTGAAGCAGTTATAAATGGTGATAGGGTTGACATTTTTTCAGACCTTATCAATCATGATTATAGCGATCAAAACTGTTATGTTCGCCTTCTCACCTTTTTCGATGCTATCCAGCACAAGAGAAACAATTTCTCTGCGGTAGAGACTTTTTAAATTTTGAATAATGCCTTGATGTCATGTTGGCTGGAAAGAAAATCAATTTTACGTGGTCTAATGGTGGTGAGTTATTATGCACGGTGCAGTGGTCCAAAAACAGCAAGATTTCGCGTTTTTCCTTTTTCATGTCACTGTTAACCGAGGTCAGCCATTCATTAAACAACTCTGTCGTCATCCGTGCTTTTTTGTTTGACCGATAAGCTGTGGGCAACGATTTTATTCCTCTGAAGCAGCGTGGTTCGGCAATTTCCCTATAATGAGTGGTTTAAACTTTTGAGATCCGTCCATGTTACATGCTAGAAGGACAGTTATTCTTTCCTTGCTCAGTTTCTCTCCATGACACTTCTTGTCTTTGAACGTCAGGGTGCGATCAGGAAGATATTTATAAAAAAGCCCAGTTTCGTCTGTGTTGAATATGTTCCTTGGGTCATAGCCATTCAAATGTTCATTTAGTTCATCAATCCATTCGGAACAAATGGAACTATCGACGCTGGCGCTCTCTCCGCAGATCTTTTTAAATGTGATGGCGTGTCGGTTTTTGAAATTTGAAAGCCACCCCTCACTTGCTGCAAAACCTTTAATTCCAAGAGACTGTGCAAAAGATTTGGCTTTTTCGTTCAACATGAAACTGCCCAGGGGAACGTTTTGTCCTCTACACTGACGAATCCACTTAAGCAAGCACTCTTCAAGACGGGGAAATTCACCCTGACTTGACCTTTTTCTACTCGCACTTAAGGCACTTTCGGTGATGCAATCTTTATTTTTCAAAATCATTGACAATGCTGATGGTAAAATACTGAACTGTTTGGCGACATTTTTTTTTATTTGTCCATCCTCCACAGCTTGAATCACACGCTTTTTTTCACTTATGGAAAGACACTAGTTCTTTCTTGAACTCATTATGATGCTTAAAAATTACACAAATCAAACGTTAACATACTGTACCACACTTTAACGTTTGAAAGAAGACTCACGACTGCAAACTCACTCATACATCTCATTACTGATGTAAACAAACGACAGGTCTGTGGACGATAACAATACATACTGTAATCACCGACTTCAAATTATGGAGAGTAGGGAAGCCCGACTTCAAATTATAGAATGTTGGTGAGCAAGATGCCATTCCTACAACTTCAAATTACAGAGGGGACCAAATAACATTGATTTTTTTCAATTTATCGAGTATTTTTCAAGGGACAAGGAGAAAACTTCAAATTATCGAGAGATTCAAATTAATGAGTGTCAAATTATTGAGAGTCGACTGTATATGTTTTTGAGCATCGTTAATGAGATGTGTAAGCTAAGGTTAGACATAAATATATAGTCAAGCAATGTCTAATAGCACTGTTGAGTACAACAAATAACTTCCTAAAAATTTAAAAACTGAGCTCATTACATTTACATAAGCAAAAGCCACCAATAACGCCTAGCGTGTTCATATGATTACGCTGAAAATTCTTGGCATATAGTGGTAAAAACTTTTTCCTCTTGGAAATTATTCAGCATTTGCTATGATCTACATGCACTTTTCATGAACTTACCTGTGTGAATGGGGATAGAAGACAATACATTCATTGTTGATCCTCACATAAGTACTCTCCAAATCACAATGTAAAAATGCCACCTACAGTGGAACCTCGATTCTCCATTTTTTGGAGGGATTACGAAAAGAAAAAAAAAAAAGTACAACACGGGAAAACAGAAAATCCGGGAATGAATGAACCAACAACATCCTTCAAACACTCCTAAACCAAATCAAATCAAACTAACTACAGCCCCAATGGGCTTTTGCCTACCAAGTGATCACTGCTCAGCCTGAAGGCCCGCAGACTCTGAGGTGACACATGGTCAGTGTGACAAATCTTCTCGGCCATTATTTCTGTCTCTCTAGATTGGGGTCGCAATCTCACCATTCAATAGCTCCTTAATTAAAGGTAATCGTAGGCTAAGTGAACCCGGAACCAGCCCTAATATCCAGGTAAAAATGCCTGACCTGGCCGGGAATCGAATCCGAGACCTCCAGGCGACAGGTAGTAAGTTAGACAGCAGGGCCGGATTCAAACATTAATTACCGCTACGCGAGTTAAAAATCTCTATACTTTTACTGGGGAAACTTCGTCAGTTTCCTGTGAAAACTTCTTTCAGTTCAGCCACTATCAGCCAAATTCTTCGAAAAATCTAATAACGCCAAGCCAAACAACAGTTGAACACAAGTAGTTTTCAATTTTCTAATCTAATAAAATAAAGCACATTAGATACAAAAGCACCCAACACGATGGCAAAATCCCTTTTTTTAAATCTTCCATTGTAATTTGGTCACCAGTATACTCTCTCTCTTTGCGTTTAGGCCATCTGTGGACCACGGTGCTTGTGTTCTAGCTGTGTTTTTGTCTTCGTCTGCCCCTTTTAGCATACTGGATTGTGTTCTTAGTGGCCTCTTGAGCCTTCCTGTTGGCCCAGTATTCCTTCATTTTCTCGCTGAATTCTTTCCTGCGCTCCTCTGACCAATTCCTGGCTCCTTTGTGGCTAGCTGATGTATACTGTTCATATTCAGTTTCTGGGAATCTTGTACCACGTAAATTATGCCTACATCAACTTTTAAATGTTACGCTGAACTCAAGAATATTGTTTCGAATGTAAGTATTGATTCTCGAAAGTTCTTGAATGCATTATAGCGGTATTCAATTCTGCCCTTAACTAATCACAATCAAATTGAAAAGAGAAAAAAAATCATTAAAACTTCTCACATTACAGTTATTCGTGACCTTGAGCTCAGCTGGAAAACACGCTCGATGTACAAGTCAATAAGAGTGAGAAATGATACAAAGTTTTTTAAATGTAACGTGCGCAAATAAAACAACTGCGGTTTTTATATAATTTTAACACAAAAACGTAAAATTCCTAGTCTTATATATATTATTATATTACAGGACCGGTTTTGACTTTTAAATAGTCATCATCAGCTGTACATGAATACCTTTACATTTGTGTCAAGCATTAGTTAATATGTCCTTTCCTAAAGGGAGATGCCATAAGGAAGCATTATGTGTCTAAGTGTCCAAATTGGGCATGTTGAATGTGAAATGGTTATATATTATGATTCAGGTACTTAGGTATAGAGCTATCTCTTTTGGACTAGAATTTGTTTGTAAAACCTAACTTAAGCTTAAAAATATGAATACATTAAACACATTAAAGTACACAGTACATGTTAAAATCCTTTAAAATAATGAATATAAAACATTTCATAGAAATGAATGTATACGTCTTGCGTGTATCTATGTTCTCATTTGAGTCCAATGTTATGAATAATTCAGTGCTTGCTTTCATAGGCAATGCTGTAGCTCTCTTGGGAAGTCTTATTGTATATTTAAATGTCTCCACTTGTGTGTGTGGTGAAAAGCTTCTATTGTTAACAAAATCCAGTATATAGACAGAGGTAAGTATGTGCAGCTGTGAGTGGAATATTATCTTTATGTATTGGAGGAAGTTGTGGTCTAGGTTGTACGTAAGTATTTCTTGATGCAGAGTGGTGGCTCCTTCCTCGTCTATAACTGTATGCTGATGTATGTTATCTGTGGAAGACGAAAATAAAGTATGAGTAGGGTTATAAGCTGAAGGAATGCTTATATGTGTGTGTGTGTGTGTGTGTGTTAAGTGAATGTGTACTTACTATTGCTGTCGTGGTTGGGTTGCTTGGATTTGAGTGCTTGGTATGTACTGTATCGCGTTCTCTTTAGGTTTGTGTCTGCCGCTGCGAGGGGAATGGATAGAGAGGAGTAGGGAGAGTTGCTGTTATGGGGGGAGGGCGGAGCTGGGCGTGTCGTTCATCGGTAGTATGGCGCGATGTTCGCTGACTAAACGATCGCTTAATTTTAATGCTAAATACTGCAATTAAGTGAAAATGGGATACACCTCGAGATATGCCAGACTGCATAATTGATTTCACAGGTTAGTTTACATTTTCTCGCATCTGGTTAAATTACGGAAAGGTTATTATCATGCAAATTTATAGCGAGAAAGTTATCATTTCTCTACTGGCGCTTGAAGTTTGTTTTCATCATACGTATAATACAGTTAAGTTAGGATAGGTGACGCAGTTTGAATAAGGAAACTGGAACGTTCGCCACAAAATGTGATTTATCATCTTTGGTACCGGTACAGTATAGTTTTCTTGCTATGTGCATTTGTGAGCTCTCTCGTCGACATTCGAAGATGATGTTGGAGAAGATTAGTAATACCCAACGACTGCTGTTCTCTAAAGAAAATCCTAAATGAAAAAATGATAACAAGTTTTCGTAATAAATGCGTAAATAACATGGCCGATAGCAGTTGTTAACTCATTAAAAATAATGGGTGAAGTAAACTATCCCTTAATTTTAATTTTATATACCTACCGAAATTAGGTAAGAATGTCATACACCTCAAGATATGGCAGAGTACATCACTGATTTCAGAGGATAGTTCTTATTTTCTCGCATCTAGTTAAATTTCAGAAAGGCTATTCACATGTAAATTTTTAGCATAGATAACTCATTTCTCTACATGCGTTTCAAATATGTTTTCATGACACATATACGGTTAGGTTAAGTGACGCTACTTGAAGAAGAAAACTCTGGAGTGATACCATATTTCTCCGAGCCCAAGACGACGTTTTTTCCTCTCAGAATCTCATGCGATAAATCAAGGGTCGTCTTGCATTCGCGGCCTAACAGGAAAGAATACCACTGGCAACTCTCGCGGTAACCACACTGCTTCTTTTCACCCCCGCACAAAATTTGTTGACAATAAACGACCGCCTCTTTATTATACATCGCTAGCAGTGACAACCGGTTGTTCAGTGTATGTGTGTAACGTCACTGGATCTCAGGAAATAGTGAAGATAGAATGACATTCTGTTAGCCTCTACAAAAACGTTTTTCAAATTTGCAGAATGGCATCAAAACACGCGAGCCTTCGAATTCCTAGAAAGGCCACGGCTACTCAGTGGCAGAGTTACGTATACCGCGTCTGCTGTACCTGACTTAGTAAAATTAAATTTTATAGACAGTAAGAATATTATCATGATGGATAGTCGTAAAGATACATGGAACAGGTATTGCCGGCAAATTTTCAACGGATTCTCGTCGATATTATGATGCCAATTTTACATTAATGGTTATTAAACACTCGGAAATGTAGAATAACTGTGCAGCCGCAAGAATATATGGCATAGGCCTAACTACAGTCAATATTTGGCGTCAGCGTGAAGACAAAGATAGCTAAAGAAATTTGTAGCCTATTGTACAAAAAATGTATTCAGTGGTTCGCAACAAGGACGCTTTAAACAAGTCGAAGATGGAATTGTGAGGTATGTGCATGAAAAAAGCAAGGGCGGAAGGGGTATACAGTGGCACAATAAACGCGTTCGTTGACCTTCAACGTTCGCGATTAGGCCTATACATCACTAGCCGCTGAAGTTGGCCGAACACGGCAAGCGAGACGTGCGTGTAGTGGTAGCCGGTTATATCTGACACTGAGTAAAAGTACCGTGACAGTTTTATAGACAGCAAGAATATTTTCGTGACGGATCGCCATATTGTAGAGACGCATGGAATAGGTATTGCCAGCAAATTTTCAATGGGTTCTCTTTGTTATTATGATGCCAATTTTAAGTTAATAGTCACTAAACTCGCGGAAATAAAGAATAATTGTGCAGCCGCAAAAAAATGCAGCATAACGAAAGCCAATGTTCAGCCTCTAAAAATAGTCTAAAATGTGTACTGTACAACAAAGCCATAAATATGATTTTACAAAGCACTTTTTGAGCCTGATTTAATATTTTTGAAGAAAAAAGTGGGGTTCGTCTTGGATTTGGAGAAATACGGTATTGTAATTTTTTCAGAATGAAATTAAACATACACTTTCACGTAGTATCGGATTTCAAAAATTAACAAACAAGTAAGCCGTAGTGTGGATATCATCCGCGGAATAGCAAGTTTTGAACAAACTGATTGCCGTTTCATACCGATTTTAATGTGTATGGGGGTTTTCCAACTTTTATACAAACATCGGATATAACGACAATCCGCTATAGCGAGTAAATTTTCCGCTGTTGTAAATTCTTGCTATAACGGACTTCTACTGTACTAAATTTGTGTTGAGAAGGAGCAGTTTTGATTTCTGCCTGAAAGCCAAGTAACTATACAGTGCCCTGAGGGAAGTGCCAAAAACCTGTTCGGTGATACAATCAAAAAAAAAAAAAAAATCTATCCTTGGACATAACGTAGACGTTTTACAAGTACAAACATGTGACGAAACTCGTTCTGTCTTCAAGTAGAACTGTCGAAATGCGCTCTGTGTCCTTCCATTTGTTGTGTCCACTCTCTCCTTTATGATCTCCGAGGATTCTCTAAACAATACCACCCGAATGATATGGTCTCTTTAGCAAGTTCACCACCGATCGCTTTTTCAGTACAGTACTTTCTCTAATTATCACAATGATGGGACGTTAACACTAAGACTAAGGACGCCTTAGCTGTCCTATCGTGAGATACAGTTTCTTGAAAAACACTTGAACGAGGATTTAGCGTTGTTGGGACTGAAATTTCTGGACGGTTGATCCGGGAAATTGTTTCCTCAAGGAACGGATAATACAGGAATTTTTCAATGTGATTTAATTAGGATGCTCACGGCACCACGTAATTCAAACGAATAATCCGGGAATGTATAATCGAGGTTCTACTATACTGAGAACTAGAGCATAATAAATCAAGCAGGCTGAATTGCAAGAAGTTCATCACTAGGGAGCGGATTTTTATGTAATTACATATTTTTTTTGCGTAAGTTTTAACGCAAGTTACGAAGTTCATTATTCCTATTGTACATCCCCAAGTGTAAAAACTGAATCTTATTTCACATAAAAACACATATTTTCACATTTAAAAAATGTAAATACATATTTTAAGAAAATCTATAATAAGCACATAAATCGGCAATATTTGTTGATCAATAAAATTTAAAATGCTTCTGTGTTATAAAACAATGCTCATATTTTCATTTTACGATTATGGTATTGTTTTTTAACAGTGTATTTAACATAATGTATCTGAATGTTTTGGCTATTTATGGACTTCCCTCCATCTATCTATATATATAAAATAAGAGTTTTGTCTGTACATTGCTCAGAATTGGAAAAGAATGGTATTTCTGTATCGATCATGTCCACAGTAACAAGAAAATGCAGTTTTTACTTTTCCGTAATTTCTGTCTGTCTGTCTGTATGTATGTATGTACACGCATCCCTAGAAAACGGCTGAAGAGAATTTAATAAAAATCGGTATGTAGAGTCGGGGAGTGAGCCGCTACAATCTAGGCTATAAATTATTTTATTCACGGTGAGTGAAATGGTAGTTTAGGGGAAGGCCTAAAATTCAATCGTCAAATATTTATATTATTAGTGGTCATATCGATACATACTAAATAACTAAAGTTATATAGAATTAAATTTCTGATCATTTACGTGTTATGCATTGTTACTGTACCGGCTATGATAACAGAGATATTCATGAATTTGGATTTTTGTTGCTAAGTCCATATCAACGCAGAGCCCCGACAAAATGGGTAAACAGAATTTAATGAAAATCCGTATATAGAACCGGGAATAAGAAACTACATTTTAAGCTATAAACAATTTTATTCACCCTGGGTGAAATGATAGTTTAGGGGAAGGCACCTAAAATTCAATTTTTAAACACCTATGCTCTTGGTCCTATGGAAAAGTACTACATAACAAAAGTTATAAAGAATATAATTTCCGATCATTTATGTTTTATTCAGTTTTACCGTATCGACTATGATAAGAGTGGTATTTCAGAACCAGAAGACAATAATGTGAGGGCCTACAATATCAAAAGCGCGTAACATAGATCAACAATAACATTACACTGACCATTGTTTGTTGTAATGTTCTTTGTCTCTTATGGTTCATACATTTTCTGATACTGCTGATACGTAACACATTGGTTGATCATAGTATTCGATACCTACTCTGATGCACTGTTTTGAAAGAGCAGTGTGCGCACTTAAGTCAGAGGCTCAGTTAGTAGTAGTAGGAGTAGCAGTATGAACTGGTCTGGAATTGCAATTAAGCCCTATTCCAAATTATAGTACCACAATCCACTAAATAACTCAAAATTCAACCCTGAAAGAGCCGTTTCTTAGGAAAAGCTTCTTCCTCTTCACTTTCATTAAATCTACATTATTTTTATTCCAAATTAGCAGCGAACATGTGGTTTCTTCTCTGGCTTGGAGGAAAAATTGCGTCCATGTCAGATAGTTCTTTCCCCCGCCAGTGTAGTGAATTGAGATTTTCCGACTCATCGCGTACTCCCAGAAAACAGGTAAGTAAACGGGCATAGTTTTTGCCCTGGGACTATCCACTATTTGACTCCCCCCCAACCCCACCCCCGTAAAAAGGAAGAAGATTGTTCATGGATCACGGATGTCTGCGTCTTGGTTATTCCAGCTCTGTAGCATTGGACTGTTAGTTCGGCAGCATATTACTGTTCGTTAAAAGTGAGAAAATGTGTGATTTTTCATTTGATCGAGTATTTCATATGAAGGCATTGCTTTTAATCGCGCCATTCCTACTGACGTCATTGTAATGACGCATGTTCATTTCAGTTGGGAAAACCAGTAAGAGAGTCTTTCTGAGAATCTATAAAGGCAGGCGGAGAGCGAGTGTCTGCCATTACAATGAAAACTCCCCAACCTGATTGTGACTGACGGTAGGCAAGCTGGCCTACCATTACAATGAAAATTACCCAACCCAGTCTTCATATGAGAAAAGACATTGGTGACTTGCCCGTCGTGCTTCTAGGGCAACGTTAAGAGCTATGCAACTTAATACAATCTTGCTCACAACGTTTACACTACCTAACCTAGAATTCTGTATAAAATTTAGAATTCTGTAGCGAAGCACGGGTACATCAGCTAGTAAGTTCTAAAACTTGCTGGTCACTGGCTACGTCGTTACATTTAGACAGCGATTTGATTTGCTGCACAAGATGTTTCTTTGCATGATGTCATTCCAACTCTTTATGAGTCAGCCCTCTCTGGTTTTGTTTATAGAATATCAGTGAAAGGCAATCACGGAGAGATAAGGTGACGTAATTCCATTACGACATGGGAGACTCGGAAGAATATTGCCCCACCATTAGGTAGTGAAATTTCATCACTCCTAAGAGTAAGGTTAGCTGTTCGGGTCCATATATCATTCCCGTGGTCGTGTGATTTTGTATGGATTTATAAGAAATATTTCCTTCAGTGTCCGCTGCTATTCTTTTTATCGAAACAGTGATTCACTGTAAATGCGTGTGTCGTAACCTGCAAAATAATGCCAAAAGAGAAGTCGAGTACAAGGTCGCGTCTTCAACAATATGTAGGGGAATTTAAAAGCATTTTCACTACCGATGGAAAAGTATTTATTTTGCCAACCGTGTGGTAAAACAGTACGTGCAGATAAACGTTCTCAAGTAATCCAGCGTTCGCGACAATTACTAATAGCTGAACCAGCTACTTCAAATGCAGGCCCATCTAAATATTTCCAGTATTATTTAGATGTGTGCAGAGCATTTGTTTGAACCGACATTCCTCTTGGTAAAATAAATAATCCGGGACTGAGAAATTTCCTAACAAAGTACATTAATTTTGAGCCTCCAGACGAATTCACATTAAGGAAAAACTATCTCCCAAAATGTTACGAAGAAACTTTACAGAGAATTCGGGCAGTATGTGATAGCGAAAAACTGTGGGTGAGCATTGACGAAACCACTGATTCAAGTGGCAGAAAAGTAGGAAATGTTGTAGTTGGTGTGTTGAAGTATGACAAAACTGCTTGCGAACATTCTTATTTGCTAGCATGTAAAGAAATGCTTGCTGCAAACCATGTCACTGTAGCTAGGTTATTCAATGAAGGCATGCACTTACTTTGGCCAAAAGGTATAAAATACGACCATGTATTGCTTTTCCTTACTGACAGTGCAGCTTACATGAAAAAGGCAGCCGAAGGCCTTTGTGTGACCTTTCCAAAAATGATACACGTAACTTGCGTTGTTCATGCTCTACACAGGTTATTTGAAACTGTGCAGGCTCAGTATCCTCAAGTGGATAAATTAGTGTCTAATGGCAAAAAAGTCTTCGTAAAAGCACCCTCAAGAATCGATCTCTTTAAAGAGAAATTCCCGCATCTTGCGCTTCCTCCTCTGCCTATTGTTACACGGTGGGGTACCTGGCTTAGCGCTGTGGTATACTACGCAGACAATTTCGAAAGTTTTGCATCCGTTGTGAACGTGCTAGATAAAAACGACGCGTCGTCAATTGAGATTCTTCAAGAGATACTAAAAGACAGCTCTTTGAAAAATGATTTGGCGTTTATATCTGCCAATCTAAGCTTCTTGTGTAAAACTATAGACATACTTGAAAAATCCATTTACCTGTTGTCCGAAACAGTGAAGGAAGTGCGCACTGTTGAAAATAAATTAGATTCACTCCCGGCTTCGCAGGTACAGGGATTGTTAAAGGTCAAATATCAAAATTTGTTCAGGAAAAACAGAAGATTTCAAACAATGTGCCAAATTTCTAATGTATTAGAGGGTGCTCATGTTGGTGAAATTGATGGCGTTATTGTTGGTGACATTCCTCTCCTTAACTATGCTCGTCTGACTTCCTGTGATGTGGAGCGATCGTTTTCGCAGTATAAGGCGTTCTTTAGAGATAATCGGCATGCATTTGTGATGGACAATTTGGTGATGACCTTTGTTGTTCACTGCAATTCTGAGACTACTTCTAGCAACTAATATTCCAGCGTGTGATGGGTGAGTACAAACTGGTACTATTTTTTCAAACATGATAGGTTGATTTTGCCATATTTAAACAAAACATTACCTTTAAAAAAATAACCATTCATAATATCTACTCTGGCATATCAAAAATTAATATACCATACAGCACGTTTCCATACACGGACATCATTTTGCTTTTTTTTTTTTTTTTTTTACTAATTGTTTTACGTCGCACCGACACAGATAGGTCTTACGGCGACGATGGGACAGGAAAGGGCTAGGAGTGGGAAGGAAGCGGCCGTGGCCTTAATTAAGGTACAGCCCCAGCATTTGCCTGGTGTGAAAATGGGAAACCACGGAAAACCATTTTCAGGGCTGCCAACAGTGGGATTCGAACCTACTATCTCCCGAATACTGGATACTGGCCGCACTTAAGCGACTGCAGCTATCGAGCTCGGTTCATTTTGCTTTAAGGAGCACATTTGGTAGCACCATATTCTAATACAAAACATTATACTTATTTACTTCTTGAGCGCGACTAGTTATGTGATATTTAAAGGAAAATAATTTCAATTTTTTTATCACATATTTTAAAGTTTTTCAGCACATAAAAAATAAATATTCTTCACATTTTAGCACATAAAAATCCGCTCCCTATTCATCACAGATAATAAAACAATAGATTAAAACCAAAGTATTAAAATATATAATATTATAAAAGGCAATGCACTATGTGATCGTATAATCAAGAAGGGCATTAATTGGTTAACTGAAATTCAGTCCATTACATATTTGGCATCTGGTAACATATTAAGTTCAGAATACAGAGTCGTTACATAATTTCGTAAGTGAAGAACAATTTTCCAATTTAGATTTATTGTTGTTTTCCTTGTTACAGGAATCAGTATTCAGTTTGACTGTTCTAGATTTTCAATGTTGAGTAAAAAATGCTAGAAGCTGAATAGACATTAAGAAGATTGCAATTAAAAGTTACAGATCTATTCATATGATTATGATGATGTTTATGTTTTGTAGTAAGGATGTAAGGGAAAGGAATTTAAGTCACTAGTAAGACCCCTATTAGAGTATGGTATCAGTGTATAGGACCTTTACCAGGATTACTTGATTCAAGAACTGGAGAAAAATCCAAAGGAAAGCAGCATGATTTGTTCTGGGTGATTTCTGACAAAAGATTAACGTTACAAAAATGTTGTGATTTTTGGGCTGGGAGGACTTGAGAGGAAGGATGTGAGCTGCTCAACTTAGGAGTATGTTCCGAGCTGTCAGTGAAGAGATGGTGTGAATAACATTAGTAGATGAAAGCTCGAGTGAAGTTTTTGAAAGTAGGAAAGATCATTCTATAAAGGTACAGTTCGATTCAAGAGTACAAATTTGGGCAAATACAATATTAGGGATTGGAATAATCTGTTTGATAGATTTCCAACTTCTATGAAATTATTTAAGAAAAGATTAGGTAAACAATCGTTTGGAATCTGCCACCTGGGCAGATCAGTGGCGATTGATTATTTGAGTGACAGTTATACTCATTTTTCATATATCTAGAAGAGGCATGTGACAGAAGAACAAGGAAAAACATATTGACATCAAAAGTGTCTCAACGGTGCATTAGACGTATCGTGGAAAGGTTTAGCAATCCAACTGACGAGCCCACAGCCACACTGGAACAAAATGCTGGTAATTTCACAACTGAAAAGACCTAAAGAGCTCGAACATTTCAAAATTTGCATTCGGTGTAATTATTTATGGTTTCATTCCGATAAGTTAGTTTTTTATTATGTGGGGCAAAAATAACAAATTTTGTGCACTCACCACATGTGTGTTGAGGTACTTCATCTTCTCTTGAAGCTCAGGAGACTGAATGTTAGGATATGGCATCCCTACAACCACAACACAGCGTCCTAGATCATCACTAAAATTCAGTCCTTCACTTAATTTCCCTCCTGTAAATACAGAAAGAAAACTTGAAAGCTTCTTTCCTGAAATCTTTCTTCCTAAGGAAGTACAAATGCATATATTTCTTACGGTAGGGTTACTACTTTTTGCATAAATGTAAATACTCATGAGATTTTTTTTTTGTAAGTTGGCACCTAAAAATGCAGGTGTGTGATTTATTCAGAATAAGGTTCCTAACACCCTGGTAATATCTGAATCCTGTTAGTACATGTACTTAGAAGTAAGGTGTGAATCACGCTGCAAGTGCAACAAGTTCTCATTATTGCTTGCTTGCGGCTAAAGGAAATTTCATATTATTGAAGATACAAAGAATATTGGAAATTGCAGCAGGAAGGGAGTGTGATATCAGCAAAAGTTGTACTTGCAACTGAAAAAAAAAAAAAAATGTTTTAAATACATTCCACTTTTATTAAGTTTTTTCTCTGGGTCTTTGTTACATTTTGTCACTGTGGCAGCCTTGATAATTTTCAGGAAGCTAATAAAATAAAAAATAGGTTTTCTTTTTCAGATAGTTTATAAATGTGTTCAACATTAGTTTCGGCACACTGAAGAACTGAGTTGAACTGAAAAGAGATGGCTTCCGATATCATTAAAAAAAAAATTAATAGTAATTGCTGGTGTTTTGCCACTCTAGAGCAAAGCAGCCAGATATCGTATATAGGCTTCAAAGCTAGCCTGAGGCTGGCTAAAATATTTTTTAAAAAATTTGCAATGGATTAAGCGATTTAAGTTGAACGTCTGTTCAGTACCTGTCTAACAATTTCAACAGCATGTCCAGCCAACCCTTCTAATGGTATGTGATATCATAAAACAACATTTTAAAGTCTTAGCATTTAAACCACAAAGTTTAATAAGTTCAAGATTATAAGAATCTGATTGGTATTGAATCAGGTGGAACCTGAATAATTTCCTTTCAAGTTTATTGTATAATGTTAGTGTCAATAAGGAATAGTGAATATGACCTCTCTTGGGCATCTATGACTATTTCCTTTCAAGTTTATTGTATAATGTTAGTGTCAATAAGGAACAGTGAATATGACATCTCTTGGGCATCTATGACTGAGGTTTATTGAATTTTGTCAAACCAGGGATTCAAACGAATTACCTCCTGAATGCAAGCTGCTGCTGCTACTACTACTACTACTAGATAGACTGCACTCATACCTTTACGAATTAAACATACTGTTTTGGGGTACATCTTTTTGTGCTCATTAGTAATTTTTTGTGGATTTTTAGATGATTTTGGCAGTTATTAAGTCATCAAAATCCAGGCCATGGTTACGACTAAGGTGATAAAGGAATTTGGGACTAGGATTGCTACCTGCTGAATAATGCTGTGTAGTTTTTCCACAAAGTTCACAGATTTAGCATGTTTACCAAAAGCTGTCACAGAAAGTTGTCTCATAATTGCAGTAATTTAAAACGTGATGGATGGAAAAAAACATATGGTTTTAGACTTGAACACAAGGATTAAGGTTATAGAAGATAGTGAGGAAAACAAGCTGCCTGCGAAGCAGATCACCACAAAGTTTAATAATGTTAATAAGTTAAAGATTTTAAGAATCTGTTTGGTATTGAATAAAGTGGAACCAGAATCATTTCCTTTCAAGGTTATTGTATGATATTGGTGACAATAAGGAACAGCGAATATGAAATTTATAAACTGCAGATCTCTCTTGGGCGTCTATGGCTGAGTCTTAATAAATTTTGTCAAGTAAACACCAAATGTGTCGGGGACGCTGATCACTAGACCAGCAGTGTTACAGATATTCACACGCAAAAATTGTCATTAGGTATGCAGGTTGTTAAATAATGGCACAAACCATCAGACGTGTATCTGTTTAAGTGGATGAACCTCCCAAAGTTTGAATGAAAGCAGTGACCTCATAGCTGTGGTCCCTCTGTGGGTGGGGGACAGTAGAATAACACCCGCAGTATTCCCTCCCTGTCATAAGAGGTGACTAAAAGGGGCCCCAGGGGATCTTAACTTGAGAGTGTGGGTTAGTGGCCATGGGGCTCTTAGCTGAGTCCTGGCATAACTCCACTTATTTGTGCCAGGCTCTTCACTATCATCTATCCCATCCGGCCTCCCTTGGTCAACTCTTGTTGTTTTCCGACCTCAACAGCATAACGTTGCGAGGCCTAGGGAGTCTTTTATTCTCACGCCCGTCGTAGCTCGTCTTTCTTTAGCTGATACCTTGATTTTTCGAAGCGTTGGGCCCCTTCCATTTTCCCCCTCTCATTATTATTGTTAATAAAGGATGGTTGCCCAGTTCTACTTCCTTCTGAAACAATAATCACCACCCACACCACTTCAGAACCGTGACTTTCTCTTGTCAGCTTCATATAGTTGTTCTTTTTATGTTCCTTTTGTTATTATATTATTATCATAAAAAGGTAATTGTTCATGTATATGTCATCTTACGGCAGCCCTGCAACAAGGAATGTTCCATTAATAAACGAATGAGGCAACATAACTCCAGAGTAAGAGAATAAACTTACCTACAACACTTAGAAGCAACGCTCCATTGCTACCAGAAGCAGGATTCATCTTTGCTTGTTCAATACAACTTGCATATTCTGCTAACACTTGATCCACCATTCCTGCTTGCTTAGGTTCTCGAAACACCTGTCAAATAAAAGAAAGAAAGAAAGAAAGAAAGAAAGAAAGAAAGAAAGAATTTAATAAATAAAGGAGTGGAAAGGATCAAACAAGTGTCAAGTCCAGCCATACAGACAGAGCATAAAACGGAATAAGATAAATACATTAACTGGACAGAGGGAAAGAGCAACAGAAAGAGGAGACTAAGACAAACATAAAAACACAAAAGGGCAATTTCCACATCTTCATACATGCTGTCCTTACATAGATAAGCTCCCTCTTCATCAATTCAGTTCTTCTTTCATTCATTTCTTCTCTTTGTCTCTGGGCATTATTTACCGTATTTACTCACGTATTAGACCCCTTTTTTTCCCACTTTTACAGCCAAAAATATTAAAGGGGGGTCCAATATGCGATAACCTCAAAATTTTGTGCAGCGAACACATGACTTCTAGGTTATAAAGAGCTATAAATTGTGCATGTAAACATTCTATACTATTATTTAACAAACTTAGAATGTATTTAAGTTATACTGGCTATTTTTGTCGGAAGGCAGTATTTCTAAACGTAAAAAGACAAAAAATTGTGAACACGACTTTCAGGCCTACGGTACATATAAAAGTCCGTTTTTTTTAAAATTCATATCACGTCATTCGTTACATCTCATTAATTCCTCTGGTGAGGTTGACATCAGGAAGGGCATACGGCCATAAAAACTCACTACGAAGATTCGTCTCACTTCATACTCGATCCCGTAGAAGAAAGGGATAAGGGTATCGTGTTATCATATAATTAAATATTGATACAAAATAACTTAATGGCCAGTCATTTGTCTCTGTCAGTTCAACAGTAGGCCTACCACACAGTAAACCGGATCACTGCTTTCATTTGAATTGTCGCCTTGCACCACCAACTTCCCTGCCTTGCTACCGGCGTGCCGGCATTGTAAGTGACGTCATCTTCACTGCTATCTCTCATCACTCACATCAGCCATGCTTTATTCTCTTTGAGCCATGCACTGCAATCAAGAGCATACGAGGTCCCCTCTTTTGAAACTCTTAAAAATAATTTTGTTCGCGACTATAGAGTCTAAACAGTGGTCTCTGATATTCCCAGTAGGTGTATATGTAGCAGAAGCCACTCCTTCCGAATAAAGCCGTACTGTAGAAGACATGCCAAACCAACACCTGATAAGTAGCGTATGTTACGAGTTGTACTTCCGAATGTAATACATAATAACTGGATACATTCTTCTGATAACTGCGGCAGTTGAAACACAGACCCATAGTTTTGAGTATATTTCATGCTTGTTCTCTACATTTATCACATCAGGATTTGCGTAAACAGCTGTTCATGAGATAAGACAGACCACATTGTTTAGGTTAGGTATATTATCGCCCTGATAGTGCCAACAGTTCGACGGAAAAATATACCGCATTTATGGATATCTACAGGTGTGGCGGTAATGAGTTTTATTATCATAATGTTTAATTCTGTACGTCGTTGTCTCTTTTTTTTTTATTAACGCATACCCTAGTTTGTTTGGCGTCTCTGAAAATTGTTTAAAGTACGTCGGGACATAAAATTATTATTATTATTATTTGTTAGGTACGTTGGCGAGTAAAACGATCGTTTTAATTGGATAACTTTTATCACGTTTTAAACTTCCTTCTCTCCAAATATATACCTATAATGGCCCGAGTTACGAGATATTAAACAACCACTTTGCTAATGATCTCGCCTGCTGTATAAATAGCAACAACCGCGAATATTTCTCAACTTAAGTAAACTCATTTCCTCATCCCGAGGTGATACAGCTCTTTTTAGACACGCCCAGTGGAGGGGAGTTACAGGTACCACTTTTACCGCATATCAGCCTTCCTGCCATTCGTAAATCTCTGGCAGTACGGTACCGTGAATCGAAGTCAGACCCACGAAAACAGCAACTACGCTAATGGTGCTAGCCAATACGCTGGCGGACATTATTAACTACAAAACACAGACATATAGCATGACTGATGCATGGTTGCAATGTGCGGATTGGACATGAAGCTAGGCCTATTCATTATTTGTGCGACGCCATCAGAGCTGCAGTAGACCTACGCTACAGAGGCGGACATTTCTTAACTACAAAACACAGATGTACCGCATGGATTAGACGTGTTTTTCATTGCGTGGGTCGTACGGACAAAACTATTCACAAATTTGTGCGGTGTCATCAGAACTGCGATAAGACTTGTACCCGCTTCGAAGCGGAATCGTCATCATTCTGTGATGAATTGCGTTGGGGGGTCTTATAGGCGAGATTTATTTTTTCCATTTTCTTCGCCTCAAAAAGCCAGGGAGGGGGTCTAATACACGAGCAAATGCGGTAATGTAATTCGTCAGAGAAGAACAACGATTATGCTTCAAAGTGGGTACAAGCCTTTCTGCAAGTCTGAGGACATCACACAGATTTGTCAATAGTTTCGTCCATACGACCCTTGCAATGAAAACACGCGTTGAAGTCATGCGATACACCTGTGTTTTGTAGTTAAGAAATGTCAGCCTCCATAGCAGTAGGCCTACTGCAGCTCTCATGACGTTGCACAAATAGGTGAATAGTGTCGTATCCAACTTGTGCATTGCAAGAACGCATCAGTCATGCTATATGTCTGTTTTTTGTAGTTAAGAATGTACGCCAGTGTAATGGTTAGCACAATTAGCTGCCGTTCTCAGGAGCCTGAAATTGATTCCTAGTGCTGTACTGCCAGAGATTTATGAATGGCAGGAAGGCTGACATGCTGTAAAAATGGTGCATGCAACTCCCCTCCACTGATGGCATGTCTAAAAAGAGCTGCACCGCCCCAAGATGAGAAAACTCATAACTCATAATATACGCTACTTATCAGCTGGTGGTTTGGCACGCTTTCTACAGGATGGCTTTATTTGGAAGGAGTGGCTTCTGCTATGCATACACTGACTGGGAATATCAGAGACCATCCCCAGAAACCATTTGGGAATAGATTCTCACTGTTTGGACTCTATAGTCGGGAATGAAACTATTTTTAAAAGTTGCAAAAAGACGGGACCTTGAATGCTCTCGATTGCAGTGCATGATTGACGAGATGGCAATGAAGATGACGTCATTTGGAATGACGACACGCCAATAGCAGGGAAGATGGCAGCATAGACGATAATTCAAATGAAAGGAGTGATTAGGTTTACTCAGATTTATGGTGTGGTAGGCCTACTGATCAAATGAGAGAAAAATGTATGACCATTAAGTTCTTACATACATACATATATACATACATACATACATACATACATACATACATCATCATTATAGACCGTTATGCCTTTCAGCATTCAATCTGCTAGCCTCTGTGAATTTACTAAACGTCGCCACAATCCTCTGTTTGCAACTAGTGCTGTGGCCTCATCTTAAAATCGTTAGAAACCGAGTCTAACCATCGTCGTCTTGGTCTCCCTCCACTTCTCTTACCCTCCATAACAGAGTCCATTATTCTCTTAGGTAACCTATCCTCCTCCATTCGCATCACACGACCCCACCATCGAAGCCAGTTTATGCGTACAGCTTCATCCATTGAGTTCATTTCTAACTTAGCCTTTATCTCCTCATTCCGAATACCCTCCTGCCATTTTTTCCACCTGTTTGTACCAGCAATCATTCTCGCTACTTTCATGCCTGTTACTTCTAATGAATAAGATATCCTGAGTCCACCCAGCTTTTGCTCCCATAAAGCAAAGTTGGTCTGAAAACAGACCAATGTAAAAATAGTTTCGTCTGGGAGCTGACTTCCTTCTTACAGAATACTGTTGATCGCAACTGCGAGCTCACTGCATTTACTATATTATCATCCTAGCACAATACACATCCTAAATACTTGGAATTACCTAACTGTTCCAGCTTTGTATCACCAATCTGGCATTAAATTCTGCTGAATTTCGTACCTACTGACATCAGTTTAGTCTTCAAAAGGCTAATTTTCATACCATACTCATTGCACCTATTTTCAAGTTCCAAGATATTAGACTGCAGGCTTTCGGCACAATCCGCCATTAAGACCAAGTCGTCAGCATAGGCCAGACTGCTTACTATGTTTCCACCTAACAGAATCCCTCCCTGCCACTTTATATCTTTCAGCAGATGATCCATGTAAACTACGAACAAAGGTGAAAGATTACAGCCTTGTCTAACCCCTGTAAGTACCCTGAACCAAGAACTCATTCTACCATCAATTCTCACTTCAGTCTAATTGTCAACATAAATGCCTTCGATTGATTTTAATAACCTACCCTTAATCCTATAACCGCTCAACGTCGTGATTGTGACATATTTATGTGTAACTCTATCGCTAAAGTCACGACCATGAAACATTATGTCAGTGCTTACTAATCTCGTGATAGCTCCTTTTGCTGTCAGGTATTGATCAGATATTATACATCACTTTAAAAAGGAAAGTCTGTTCATAATTATAACACATAGGTATTGTAATTTAGATTCGTGGAGAAGGCTGGTATATGTACGGAAAAAAGAACATTATGCAAACAGTCATCTTGTTATGGTTGCCCAGCGAGTGTTTCCATGGTATTTGCATCTGAAATCATGGCGAAGTGAAATTCCTGACTGTATTAAATTTAGAAGGCGAAGAAGATACTGATGTCGTTCTGGAAGAAGGAAATGATTCTGACATCAGTTGGTGCACCCTCACCACCACCCCTCTGTTCAATTGCAGAAAAAGACATGCAGACACTTCTGGTGCCCAGGATGTAATTGTGGTGTCCATCAACACTGCTACCGTAAATCAGAACATTACTGGAGACCCATGAAGGCAGGAAGAAAGAAAAGCAACCCTGAAGATGCCGATAATGAGTATGAGTAAGCAATCTGTGTGTTGGAGTGATGTGAATGTATTATATTTTTCTAGTCCTATTTTTATTTCTCTTACCTTTACAACAGTTCAAGATAGTGAAAAGTGTATACATTATTGATCAGCATAAAATGTTGCACATTCTGTATATAACATAACAAGTGATAAAGCTACTTTTGTTACCTCCGTGTTGCCTAGAACTTCATAGACTATTCAGACCTTTTTTCTTTTGTGTGGAATATATTACAATACAGTCCACCACAGAGCTCCTCCATCT
The DNA here is from genome assembly GCF_040414725.1 of Anabrus simplex. Lineage (NCBI taxonomy): Eukaryota > Metazoa > Arthropoda > Insecta > Orthoptera > Tettigoniidae > Anabrus > Anabrus simplex. The sequence continues at coordinate 84,093,418 of NC_090275.1, forward strand.
CATTCTAGGCCGTCCCCTAGACCTCTTTGCAGTCTCTGTATCCATGAATGTTCTTATACCGGCTGGTACACCTCTACGCTGCACATTTCAATTTCGCCTTAAAGTACTCTACAGGAGAAACTCTGAACTTTAACAACTGTATCAACTCAAGTTTTCTCAGAAGATGTCACTACCGTAAATTTTGTGATTACGAAGTTGTCAGTACTGTGTGGAGTTCAACTTGTTTTGTTTTCTATTGATCAAGAAGTGTGGACATTCTCTGAAGATGTCTCTACAAAAAACTATGACCATGCACCCTGGTGCGAAGTGGAAGAACTTTATTCGAAGAAATTTTGTATTCATAAGTTTGTTCTTTACTAAATTTCATTCTTTCATTTGTGTGTTGGCAATATAAATCTTTTCTTTTCGACAGTTTTGAAGTTAGCCAATCAATTATTTCTGTAATTAATTTTTGACCAATCGTGTCTTTCTTCTTCAATTTTGATGTGTAACTTTTAGCCAGCCAATAAACGACTGTGGGGGTGTCTTAATTATTCATGAAAGTTCTCGAATCTTCCCCGAGAGTATAAAAACTGCTGATTTTCCTGTCTCTCGGCCACTCAAACTACATCTAGCATTGTGTAGGGAAGTGTAGCAGGAGGCGGGAAGCGCCTCTTTCATCCGGCAGCAGCTCTTCAACAAGCTAATGGCCACTTTATTTCTTGCTAGCTCAGCAGTTTAACCCGCAGGGAAGGTCCAAAACCTATCTTCAAACATGTAAATTGTCGTCACTTTTGTAAAACTTCATATATCTTTAACTGTAAATCGGGGATAGAGAGTGCTTTACCCTCTCGAGCTCCCCTTCATTTTGCCTTGAGGTGACTACCTTTTGGTAACCTTTTCTTCCTTAATGTATTAAATTTTCTTATACGAGTCACCTCCATAGTTTGGGAATAGCCCCTGTTTCATTGGCCTTGCACCTCTTAGGTTTTAAGAAGTTTCATGTAGGAGTGCAAATTCACGCCTCCATTCTGTTTTGCATTTTGGGCCATTTTCTTAACCTATTCTTTTTCAACGAAGACCCAGTAGGTTGGTTACAAGATACCCCTGTTTCATTTGATGTAAGCTGTGCCTTGATGGCAATTTTGTGTAAAAGTCTGGTATTGCCTTTAATAGGCTGGAAAAATTGAGAGTGGGTCAGCTCTTTCTTATATTTGGATATGTGCTTGACATTGCTAGGTGGGAGCAAGGGCTCCATGCAATTAGGGGATTTCTGCCCTTTGGTAGATATGTGTTTTGAGCTATGAGCCCAAGGAAATAGTAAAACGAGGGGCGTAAGGCCCAGAATTGTTCTGAATCTTGGCTTTTCCTAGTCATACACCTGATTGTTGATTTTGTTGACTTGTTGTTAAATTTTCAAATTCTATGTGAAAATTGTTAAGTTGCGATTTTCAAAAATATAACCTTCGTTAAAATTTTAATTCATTTCTTGGATTGTAGTTAGACCCATTCCAGCCCGCACCTTCTTTCACCTCTGCATTCCACGGGTAACCACGTAACAGTTCTCTTTGGTAGTCTCTCTCCTGGCATTCTCATCATGTGTCCAAACCATTTTAGCTTTGCTATATCAATCTCTTCTTGAAGTTTTTCACACTCCCACGCTTCTCATTTCCTCGTTTCATATTCTATCTCGTCTTGTCTTTCCCTGTTTGCTCCTCGAGAACCTCATTTCAGCTCCTTGTATCTTACTCTGATTCCACTTAGTCAACACCCAGGTTGCTGAAGCATAGGTCAGTATAGGTTTATAATAGGACGAGTATAAAACCTTCTTGCACTTCACTGGTACATCTTTGTTCCATAAAATGTCTCTCACACAGTGGTAGAATCTTGCAGACTGTTGTATTCTTAAATCAATTTCTCCATCCAAATTTCCATCTTGAGACATCATGCTGCCCAAATATTTAAAAATTTTCATTACTTCAAGAGGTTCTTTTCCTATTTTTATCACTCCCCTGGATTTTCTGTACCTCTTGTCATGATCAAAGTCTTTCTTTTCGTAGTACTAATTTTCATTCCAAAATTTCTTATCTCCTCAGTCCATAAATCAACTTGTATCTGTACTTCCTCTTCATTATCTCCCCAAACTACAATGTTATCAGCAAAGAGCATAGACTTCGCTTGCTCGCCATCATCTTCCTGACCCATTATAAGGACCAATGGCTAAGGGTGGAGGAGTCCTTATGGAAGGGAAATGGGCCCTCAGTGGAGAAAATACCACTGAAACCTCATATCAACTGTAGCGTCTGCACTCCAGAGGAGCGGCTACAAAATGCGCCTGTTTTCCACCTTAGGAGCGGCCTACAAGTTTCGGTTGGCAGTAGCTCTAAAATGCCTTCGGGAGTGGCAAACCCATTGTAATATGAGCCTATATGATGATGACAAGTTACTTTAGATCTACGAACATAAACACTATTCCTCGCATAGCATTTTTCAAGTACCTGGCGCATACAGAAAATCTAATCCTGACAGCCCCTCTGTGGTCTGAAACCACACTGGTTTTCATCCAACTTCCTCTCAAATACTCATCGGATCCTCCCTTCCAAGATGACAGTGAATACTTTGCCTGGTATACTAATCAATGAGATACTTCGAGTTGTTGCAATCCTTCCTGTTCCCTTGCTTGTAGATAGGTAGGTGAATTTACTGCTTTTGTCCAATCTGAAGGTACCTTACCAACATTCCATGTTAATCTTACTACTCTACAAAGCCATTTCATCCCTGCCTTCCCACTATACTTCACTATTTCAGGTCTATTTTCATCTATTCCTGCTGCTTTATGCCAATGGAGTTTATTTACCATTCTTTTCACTTCCTCAAGCGTAATTTCACCAACATCACTTTCCTCCTCCCCATGAGCTCAGTTGTTTCTCTACAGGGTCGAGTATGAAGTGAGACAAATCTTCGTAGCGAGTTTTTATGACCGTATGCCTTTTCTGCTGTCAACCTCATCAGAGGAATTAATGAGGTGAAACGAATTACATGATACAAATAACTAAAACTGACTGTATTTACTTTATATGTAGGCCTAAACTTATGTTCAGCATTTATTGCCTTTTTACATTTAGAAATACTGCCTTCCAACGAAAATAACCAGTATAAATCAAATACATTTAAAATTTGTTAAAGAATAGTGTAGAATATTTACATGTACAATTTATAGCTCTTTATAGCTTAGAAGTCATGTGTTCACTGCAGAAAATTTAAGGTTATTGGACCCTGCCTTACTTTTTTGGGCTGTAAAAGTGGGAAAAAAGGGGGGTTTAATACGTGAGCAAATATGGTATATTTAAAGAAGTCAAAATAAGTCTTTAATAAGAATGTAAAAACTCTGGGGTAAAAATGGGTTTATAAAAAGCTCATAGTAATATTTATCACTTTGAATATTTTAAATAGTTTACATTACAAAATAGGTTTTTCTAAGATATCCTTCATGTATTTTCCTGAAATTCGATTCTTAAACGACAGTGAAGTTTGTCAGGGAATGATCAAGTGTACCAGTTTTTCTGCAAGGCAATCAAGTCATTGTCTACAGTATTATTTTTAAGAATATACTCATACCTTTTTCTTAGTCTCCAGCTTCTGCAGAGTGCCAGTTTTTTCCAAGTGAGCAAATACTAGTTTCTCGTACTCGTAAGATGGGAAGAAACATACCATACCTGCTGGTACAACATTACAGACATTCTGCAAAACTCTCCCTAGCTCATTCAACTGAAACATAGAGGGACACAAATTGTTTAAGAAAAGGGACTAACAAGAGTAAATTGTAAAAAAGAAATTCTTTATGTGGTTTTATCAAAAATGTTTAAATTGGATGAATGTAATATATTTTTGGTTCGAATTTGTTATGTAATTGTCTATCAGTGTCAATGTATGCAGTTTTAGACCGAGACACTAAAGGACATAAAACCTAGTTTAGATGATGACACTACGTTTCATGACTAATTTCACAAAAGAAATTACATGAATAGGCCTAGTTGTTTACATGGCAACACAAATGAGTACAATACTGAAATTTCATGATATCTCCTGCATTTCACTTCAGCATTATCTGATAAATATGATGCTTGTTGTTTAAAGGGGCCTAACATCTAGGTCATCAGCCCCTAATGACATGAAATGAGACAAAATGTAATGACAATTTAAAAGTCCAAAACTCATCCACTGACCAGAATTCAGAACATGATGATAAAGAATGTATAGATGAATATCAATTTAAAATAATCAGTGTATCCAGCTCACAATAATGAAAGTTTAAAATAATTCCAAAATTAATCCACTGACTAGAATTTAAAAAAAAAGAGACGATGAACAAGGATTATGAACTTGAAACAGTGGATCTGGCCCGCAATGCCCCACCTTCCCAGAAACTATCTTAAAACAATAGCATATACTGACCAAGGGGTTGCTTCCAAAGCACAGTCCTGAATCAATGATGCTTGTTGTCTAAAGGAGTCCAAAATCCAGGTCAACGGCCCCTCATAATGGTAGACTACTTATCGCTAGGAAAGTAAGAACCATGGTACTTCTCATGTAGCGGTACTAATCATAACGCAGACTTATGGTGTTCCACACATTGTTGCACTACTCACAGGTAATGTAATATGCACAGGTAACACAGACCAATGGTGTTTCCCGTGATGTTCCACATATAGTGGTACTAGTCACGGGTACTGTAAAACCCATACTGGTTCACCTTCTAATCACAAACCTATTGTGTACCTAACATAGTAGTATTACTCGCAAGCAAAGGTAACCCACAGTGTTCCATGTGTGATGGTACTAATTACAAGTCGTCTCATGGTTCTAATTCAATCATCCCTTGGTCACCCCTTTTAGTTGCCTCTTACAACAGGCACGGGATACTGTGGGTGTATTCTTCGTCTGTGCCCCCCACCCACAGGATGTTCAGTCTTATCTAATTTATTATGGATGCTCAGATCCTTGCAACAACTAGAGCTGCAGCAGAGATATTGTTAGTGACACTAAAGGTTGATAAAAGAAGAAACAAATATGGAATAGGGAATAGATAAACAGATCATGTTTAGATGTTCTGCAACCTTACTGAAAGAGATAGTTGTTGAAGATTCTTAAACTATTTTTAAAACCTGAAAAGGAAGAAAGAATCTCACTCTTTATCTTAACGTGATATTTTGTAAATGTTAATAAATCATACTTTCCAGATCTAAGTAACTTCTTTTGGAAACTATTTTCCTGAGAAGGAATCAGCAATGTTGAATTAGGGAATTCTTGGTAAACATTTCTTCTGAGCGCTAACAGACACTTTCCTATTCTCTATCTTGCTGACTGAGTGCATTTGTGCAGGTATTCCTAACACAATGGATTTTGTTACCGAGTTCATCAACTGTCAGCACATTCATACTTTCCTTTCAGAATAAATTCAAGTTTAAAATAATTATATGATTCAATTTTTAAAATGTATATAGTTAAAATTCCAGAAACACTTTTCAACCGCATACAAGTCGAGACATTTCACTATTTCCTCACATCCCCACTTCATTTTGCAAACCAAGTAAAGGATGAAAACCTTTATAACCTTCAAATTACTAGTATAGTTTCACAAAACGTTGGAAGTATCTGGAAGTTGCTAGTGTTGTAATTTAAGTCACAACTGCAATTCAAGCATGCGTGTTCAAAAAAAGCTAGTTACAAAACTTTGTTGGGAAACCTAGTGTCGTTTGATGTAGATATTGATTCCCATAGGGAACCTAAAATATTTGTCCCGAATGAGTAAATTTACAATACCAATATAATGGTCCGTACATTTTCCAGCTAACTCATTCTTGGTTGCCTGCGTTTCGCCCTCGTGTGCTAAGTTAGGCTCGTCAGTTGGGACTTAGCACACCACCCAAGACGCAAGGCTAGTGCATACCGTGGAGGCCACTGCATAGGCTACTTGAAGCCACCAGCAGTGCCAATGCCTCCACGGTATGCACTAGCCTTGCGTCTTGGGTGGTGTGCTAAGTCCCAACTGACGAGCACACAAGGGCGAAACGCAGGCAACCAAGAATGAGTTAGCTGGAAAATTTATAATGTCCAATAACGGACCATTATATTGGTATTATAAATTTACTCATTCGGGACAAATATTTTAGGTTCCCTATGGGAATCAATATCTAATGGGAATCAATATCTACATCATTTGATGGCCAGGCAGGCATCAATTTTTGAAAATGAGACATAGCTCTCATAGTGCATTGGCACTGCTGGTGGCTTCAAGTAGCCTATGCAGTGGCCTCCACGGTATGCACTAGCCTTGCGTCTTGGGTGGTGTGCTAAGTCCCAACTGACGAGCCTAACTTAGCACACGAGGGCGAAATGCAGGCAACCAAGAATGAGTTAGCTGGAAAATTTATAATGTCCAATAACGGACCATTATATTAAACCTAGTGTTGTCGTGTAGACTAGCCTGAAGTCATGACATTGTCCTAGTATTTTATTTTTTTTTTATTTAAGTTTAATTTCAATTCTTATTTTGATTTATTAACTTCTATATAAAATGTAAATGCAAATTTAATTTCAACTTTAATTTGATTTACGGATTTTAATTAGAAGTGCAGAGTTCTTATAAACACACAAAATATATATACAGTAAAACCTTGTTAGTGCGTTCCTCATTAATACGCTTTCCCGCTTAGCACATCGTAAATTCGGAGTTCCGATTCTCATCACATTAAACCTATATAAAATACCTCACTTACCGTGTCATGAACTTCCACTATTACCACTTAGTACGATCACATTTTTCCTAGTAGAGAAAATAATATTTGTCACCCCTTGTGAAAGGAACATGATTTCTAACTAGGGTAAGAAAGAGCCCTCGCCACAGTTGCATGATAATGGGAAAAGGCCTTGAATTCATCAACTTCACAGAATAATTTGCAACTTTGGGGAGCAAGCTGTTAGCGTCAGAAATGTTCAGTTTTGCATGCCAGTTACCAGCGAGATTGCTGAATAACACAGTGAGCCTGTTTGTGCTTGTATTTCACATTCCATTCAGAAATTACAAATTTATATTTTGTTGAGTGGTACAGTGAAATGTAGCGAATATGTGTCGCCTGATAGCCTACATCTGGATTAGGAACGTAATTGTGTGAAGTTGATTTGCATGGTGCATATTTGTTTTGTGAGAGCCTAGATATGGATTCAGAAAGTGGACTGGCACCCACATCTTTAAGCGCGCAGAGCTAGCGTGAATGTTGAAACTTGCACCTTCCAGTTTAGACTTCATCATTCGAGCTGGTCCAATCAAAGTTTTGTCACGTTTAAAATGGTGGCCAAAGTTGCAATCCCACGTGGTTGAATATAACTTCCAATGCATTGTCCAAGAATGTAACCAGAAAATAATGCTTAATAACCCACTAGTCTAAAATACGAGGCTTCTACTACCATTTGTGTTAGAAAGAGTGTGATCTGCAACATTACTTGATATTTTTATGGGCCTCTGTGTAAATATTTCTCATTACCTTTCAGTGCACTGTTCGCATTTTACAATCCTCAATTGGAAAAAGTTTTCATATTTGTTCTATGTGTTTTTCACATCTTTTCATATTCTCCTCTCATTTTCAAAAATGGTAGATATAGTTTCACTGTATCCACAGATACACAATGTAAAATGCCGTCATGACGAAAAAAAATCTTATCTAGTGTTTCCATATCCCTGTTGGATAGATTTTATTCGTATATTCAGTATTACGTTTTCTCGCTTAACACGTTATTTTTTCTTGTCCGCGGCAGAAATGTCTTAACGAGGTTTTACCGTATATGATTGAACTATATTAATGTATTATTTATGGTGCTGATCAAAAGAATTACACGATGAAGAAGCCTTTAAACAAGGTGAAAGATGTATGCTTAAATAAATAACATTAAATAGTACTCATTGGCGATAAGAATATATACTTTTATGCAAGATTAATTAATATATACAGTTGAACATGACTTTCTTTTTCATAAAGTTATGTCCAATCTTATTAAATATCCAAGAAAATAGCCTTAAATAATTAAATTGTCATTGTAACATTCTTCCTCTGAAAGAAATGCACTGCTTAACGACAGATGTGTAAGCCAATATTTCAGCCAGAGACGATTACAATGATTATAATTCAAATAATAAAAAATTGTACTCACTGTCGCTAAAGAGTTACGTGCTTGATAGGAGAAGTCAAGTTGCTTCCCTGAGGGACCACTGGAAAGAATGATAGGGAGAATATTCTCGGGAGGAATGACGTGTCCACACGAGAACTGGAAGACACGTTCAGGGTTTCCTCCTGCCATCGCAAACAACTGATCACGGAATTCTTCTATAGGCTGCATGGTGCCACCTGCTACGATCACTGCTCTAGGGTTAAACAGAAGATATTTATATGACTAAAAGATGATACATCATTTGTACTGTACACTGAGATACTTATAATGATAGAAATTAAAATTAAATTACTGAATTATACCTGTACAGTCCTTTTTTTACATTTACCATGGCTTAATAATCAAGATTTTACTTCTTTTCTACACTACCCAATATAAATAAATATTCATGACTTCATTAATTCACATATATTATTTAAATATCATAAAATTATAAATCACACGAGCATTTGAAACCCTTAAAACAGGGCATCGAAATATATCTTTCAGGCGGACCAGTAGAGCATTAACACATTGGAGACTGAGCCTGAGTGTGTATCGGGGTGGGGAGCGCAGACTGTCTTCACCAGAGACTGACTCAGGACAGCGCATTTATTACATTATCAACACAGCCAGAGTTGGAATCGAGCAGAAACTATATATACTACATCGTAGAACTTTTATAACATCTATACTGAGCGCTCATGTCCTCTGTTGTTGTTTTCTCAAACTTATAGCAGGTCATTTATGCACGTGTTTTCTTCTAAACTCCAGGCTTCTAGCTCCTCAAGACACACACTTGCACTGTTTTGTTTACATCATGCAAAGTGGAATTGCAGAGATGTTAGAAGAAATTTTTGATGACAGTGGTTCAGAAGAAGAGGTAGCTGATTCAGATCCAGACCCTATTTCGACCTTCATGTTAGTCTGTCTGTTAGGTCATCAGCCCACAGGCTGGTTGGATCCCAAATAGCACCACCAAAGGCTATCCAGTTATAAGGAAACTGCAAAAACCAATGGCACAGCCCATTTATTATTTATTTAGCGTATGGCTTTACAGATACAACACACAATGATTTTGAAGAACAAACTATATATTTATATCCAGGTTATTTATATAGCTAACTGTCTCTGGAAGTGCATGAGCAAAGTCACTGATATCACCACTGTACTTTCTTTTTGGACATTCGCTGATAATGTGCAGGATGGTCTGCTTAGAGGCACAACAGTCGCAGTTAGGCGTAGGAATTATTTTCCACTTGTAGTGGAAATCTGAGCAGTTACTGTGGCCCGATCTTATCCTGTTAAGAGTAGACCAGGTTTTCCGAGGAAGCTCAAATCCAGGTGGTAGTGACGATCCTGTGTGTGGCAAAGTTGACTCAGGCCTAGTATCTTGTCTTCCCTGACATTCCTTAGTAATACTGAAGTTGGTATTCTTCAGTTCTATTGCAGTTCTTATTGGTGGATTTCGGGACCTTAGACGATTCAGATGAATATCGGCGATGTCGTCATGTATTGGTAATTATTTATTAATTTTTTAAATTCCCTGAGGAGAGCGTTTTTACGTTGAAGATCTGGTGGGGAGATATGGCTGAGAATACCATATTTCACGGCATAATCGTCGCCACCGCGTAATTGTCGCATCCTTTATTTTCAATACAAAAATCGGACTTTAAACCTTTAATTACATAATCGTCGCACGTCCAAATTTTGTTCACTAATCTGGTTAAAAGGTAAATGGAACTGCAACGTAAGTTGCACATGAATGCGCAATTTAAATACGTGTATGGTTTATGGGCAATTTGGCAACACAGTCACGTTTGCGACATGTTGCACAACGTATAAATAAATAATACCGGTATATGTACGACGCATGGCTTACCGGTAGGCTATCGGCAGTTTGACAACGTGGTTGCGAGACAGTGTACTATTTATTCACCACCTACATATTATGAGTTCCCATTTGAAATACATAAGGCTGTAAGTTATCGCCTATCGGCAACGTCGCCAGGAAATACCGGGTAGGTAGGTTGAGTGGACCTCGAACCAGCCCTCAGATACACGTAAAATTCCCTGACCCGGCCGTGAATTGAACCCGAGGCCTCCGTGTAAGAGGCAAGCACGCTACCCCTACACCATGGGGCCGGCTCCAGTGTTATTGCGCACGAAGTGAAATCCAAGACAATAACGCAGATTTCCATGAAATTATTCAGCTCACGGTCAGCCGAATTATTTACGATGTCTCAGTTGTCATCGCTAGACTCTTATCTTACTACTACGTCATAAGTGTCCGGGCATGGGATGAAAACTTTTATCCAAGCAGTCAAGATAATTATTATCCAATGCTATTAAAGTTTTATTTTATAAACTCGTCAGTAATGTAATGTAAAATCATCAATAACTGGGAAGAAATATTAACCTAATTACCGTATGTTTAAAAGAAATTGAAAAAAATTAATGTTTGTTACTGACGTCTCGGAATACAGTCAACTATACAGTAGATCTACACCGCGCTAGCTAGAGCTCCGGTTTGCGAGCTTTGCGCAAGCGCAGTAGTGTGTCGCAACCAACGAGCTAAACTGATAAATTGCTGCATGCTTCCTTGCTGCCTAACAGTATTGGCTGCTCTGGAATGGACAGATCACAGATGCATTTATTTGTTTCAGATTTACGTGATTACTGTAGACATGTGTGCGTGAGAATTTAAGTTTTTAATTTGTGTTCGGGGTGTTTGCAGAAATAATTTGTTTTAATAGTGAACAATTACGGAAAGTCATTTATATCGCAAAACATTAACGTGTGAAGAAGCATTTATAAGCGATTATGGGTAAATATAGAAACTATTCTGCGGGCTTCAAGCTAAGCGTAATTGCCTTCGCTGAACAGCACGGGAACAGAGCTGCAGAAAGAAAATTTTCTGTGAGTGAAAAGTTGGTGCGCGACTGGCGGAAAGTAAAAAACAAGCTAAAAAGCACAAACCCTTCTAGACGCGCGTTTAGAGGTCCTAAAACAGGGAAGTTTCCTATAGTTGACGAAGAAGTGTTTAGGTACGTCAGTGAAATACGTAACAATGGCTGCAGTGTATCATATGAAATGTTACAAATTAAGGGACAGGAGGTAGCGCGCAAACACAACATACCGGTAACTCAGTTTAAGGCGACTCGTGGGTGGATCAAGGGGTTCATGCGACGACACAATCTGTCAGTGCGAAGGAGAACAACACTAAGCCAAAAGTTGCCTGCTGATTACACGGACAAGATTGTAAATTTTCACCGATTTGTCATACGTTTGCGCAAGGAAACTTCGTACTTGCTTTCTCAAATCGGTAATGCCGATCAGACTCCAATCTTTTTTGATATGCCTCGCAACAGCACTATTGCGCTAAAAGGATCACGCAGTGTATTAATGAAAACCAGCGGTAGTGAGAAGTTGCGATGCACGGCAATGCTAGCCATTACAGCTGACGGAAGAAAGTTGCCGCCTTACATCATTTTCAAGAGGAAAACGATGCCTAAGAATATACAGTTTCCCCGTGGAATTCATGTACGAGTGCAACCAAAGGGTTGGATGGACGTAGAACTCATGCTGGACTGGGTTAAACAACCAGCTCTGCTTGTTTTAGATAGTTTCCGAGGTCACCTCGTGAACGAAGTGAAGCAAATTCTCACTACAAATAAGACACGACAGATAGTCATTCCTGGTGGCCTAACATCTGCTTTGCAGCCACTAGACGTATGTGTTAATAAACCCTTTAAAGACCACTTACGTCGATTTTACAACGTGTGGATGATGAGCGGCGATCAGCAATTGACGCCCGCCGGAAATATCAGGCGTCCACCCTTGGACTTGTTATACTCGTGGGTGAAGAAGAGTTGGGATCTTATACCACCTGAACTAGTATCCAAGAGCTTCAAAAGGACTGGGATTTCGAATGCACTAGACGGTTCCGAAGATGACGCAGTGTGGCAGGGAGACGAAGAATCTGATACTGGTATTAACAGAGGCGAGGACGGCGCATCAGATAGCGAAACCTGCGATAGCGACACCGAAGTTTTGGAATAAATTGCGTACCGGTAAGTCCGCATTTCACAACAAAGCGATAATTTTTTGCAAGTGTAATATGAATGGATGAAAACCATAACGGTATAAGTAGCATTTTGGTCATTCAGAGAAAAAGGCATTTAAACATCTTCAACGTTCATATAAAGCATGCTATTTGTAGTTATACCACCCACCACTAGAGCGCAGAATATTACCGCTATCACTTGTATCTCTTTGCTGGTGAAAGGATACATCCTCCCGGAGTTACATCCTGCACTGAACTCATTTTTTTAAAAAATGTCACTTATACCGTTATGGTTTTCATCCATTCATATTTTAACTTTAATACTCAAATTAATGACAATTAACTTAATACGTTCATTTTTATTTTCAGGTTGGAAAAACGTTCGCCGAATTGTTGCGAAAAATTATGAATTTTGTTTTAGACTATTTTAATTATTTTGATGTATAAACGCGAGTATTACGTGCATCTTAAATTTGTATCAAATACAATTTAGTTATAAATACATTTTTTGAGTAATACAAATACTGGTATTAAATATTCATCATATAATGGTGGCACCCTACAATTTTTTCGAAAATTTTGGTATAAAAAGTGCGACGATTATGGCGTGAAATACGGTATGTAGACAATATGTGGGTGTAGACCTTATTGTGCCAGTGACGAGACACATCGTGGTGTTCAGCTGCGTATCTATGAGGTTGGTGTGAGGGCTATTCAGCCAAACAGGAGCGCAGTACTTAGCAGCCGAGAACACAAGTCCCAAAGCGGTGCATCGGAGTAAAGTTGCTGTTGAACCCCAAGTTGGACCACATAATTTTTGGATTACGTTGTTGCGAGTTCTTACTTTAGATTGGACGTTATGAAGGTGTTGTCTAAAGGAGAGTGTTCTATCTAAGGTAACTCCTAGGTATTTAGGAAATTTATTATGTCTCAATAACTGATTTCCAATTTACATCAGCAATTGTTTGTTAGCTATCTTGCTGTTTAGATGGAAGCAGTAAACTTCTGTTTTATTGGCATTAAGTGTAAGTCTCCACAATTTAAAGTATGTATCTACACTTTTATGTCGTCCGTTAAGGTCATCTCGGATTTCTCAAATGTTGTATCTCTGGTAGCAATAGCCCAATCATCGGCATATCCAAATTTTCTTGAAAATGTGGCAGGCATGTCTGAAATATATAGGCTAAATAAGATTGGAGCAAGAACAGAACCCTGAGGAAGTCCATTACTTAATGATCTTTTGGTGCTCACAGTATTCCCCATATGTACTTGGAAAAGTCTTGAGCTTAGCATATTATTCAAAAACCAGGGAGTCGTCTTACATGGTACCACTTTCAGATTCAGAAACTTGAAGAGAAGGCCATCCTTCCAGACTGTATCATAGGCTGCTGTCAGATCAATAAAAGCCACTGATGTCTTAAGCTTTCTCTGATAGCCTGCTTCTATGTAAGTTGTAAGAGACATTATTTGGTCTGTAGTGCTTCTGTTCGGTCTGAATCCTGCCTGCTCCACTGGGATTTTCTCGAGGATCTCTGGGCCAATTCTATTGAGAAGGAGCCTTTCTAGTAATTTATATGTCACACTAAGCAGGGCAATAGGTCGATAGCTCTCTGGTTTATCGCTGGCTTCGCCTTTCTTCAAGATGGCTATGATCTTCGTTTGAATAGCTTTGGCAATTGCCCACTCTGTAGGATGTTCGTGAAGAAGGTGGACAACCATACTCTAGCTCTATCCCCACAATGAGTGATAAATTCTGGGTCATCTCTCTTAGTATTGTCTTTTGGTCCTAACCTGGTTGGTTATTGTGATTCCCCTGTAATCACACGTGTGGTTCCTCAGAATGTGCGATCGTGTCCTATTACCTTATCTGTACTCGAGTGGAGATATTGGGTTAACTGGATAAGAGCGTATTACTCTCCAGATTTATTGTTCATGTACTAGTGTTTCGAGACCTACCTTGCTCTCAGTATGAGAGTGAAAAGCTTACACCTGCGCTAACCGAACTTAACTTGGTACACTATGTACTGTTATAAATTGTAAATACACTATTGTAACTTCTTGTAGTTATAGTAATATAAGTGCAGTTAATCTCTTTTATGGTATAGTTTAGCGAAAATTTGGACCTCAGTGTGATCTAAGGCATTTCGTGAATAGTTAATACAGTAGAACCTCGATAATTCGAAATCGGTTAATTCAAAATCCCGCCTAATTAGAAGAAGCTCTCGTTCCCGGAAACATGAGATACAGTTTTGCATGTTATTTAAATTGTTTAATTCGAAATACGGATAATTCGTAATTCGAAGTACAATGTCGGTCCCATTACCGAAATTCAGACATTTAATTCGAAACTGCCTTTACATTTTAAAACAATAGTATGTTTCAGAGTAATTTCAACTCGAAATTTATCCGCTCCGCGTCATAATAGAACGCGCGTTCCGGAACGTGGAAGGGTAGCTTTCCGCACTTACACTCACTTCGGTGGGTCTACAGTGCGCTTCATGATTGCTAAGTTGAATGAAATCGGAATTCTTTTGTATTCAACCTTTTAAGGAATGCCGTAATATCAAATCACGCAACAGACAGTGTGCGGAAAAACAGAATCCGCGAACACTGGCGATGCCGACAGTTGACGCAAAAACGTAGCTCATATAATAAATCCGTAGGCACCGAACAATATTGTCATTGCCGGTGAAACTGCATTGCTTTATTTTAATGCAAGCCCAAACGGTCTTGTGGTTTTAAATGGGTCATAGTAGTGCGTTGCAATGCACATGGGATGGAAGTGAGAAACTTTATCCCCTCGTCATAGGAAAGTTCGATAAACCACAATGTTTTAAGGGCGTCGGGCACTTTCCATGCCAGTACAAAGCATCTAAAAATGCAAACAGTACAGAAATCCAAAAAATAATGCATTTACACAGAGGGTCCGGCATAATTTATCCTCGTCTTTGAATTGTGTGATTTTTTTCTTTCGTAGTGTGAGGTTATGTTTGTCAGGGATTTATCCAAGTGCATTATTTGAACATTGTAAGTTAAATGCACCGTGTTGGATACATTTCGGAAATAGTTTTTTCCACGGGATTTGAAAGGTTTAAACTGTGAATCGAGGTGATTGCATGTATTAATGGGTCTTAGAATACTTTGTGACGCGGCAAGTGTTTACATTTCTCAAGTACGAGAGAAGTGCCATGGCGGGAAATCCTACAAGGATAGAGTCATAGAAAAGTTCGATTTTAAGGGCATCGGGTACTTCCTTTGTAAATACAAGGCATCTAAAATGCATACAGTATACTAATTCAATTAATAAAGCACTTGCACATGGGAGCCAGCATAGAAGTCTCCTCGTCTTTGAATCGTGCTTTTTTTTTTTTTCTTTCGTTGCGTGAGGTTATGTTTGCTAGTGAGATATACGAGTGCATTACTTGAATACTGTAAATGCACCTTCTTGGATACATTTTGGAAATAGTTCTTTTTTCGTGGCATTTGAAGGGTATAAACTGTGAATCAAGGTTAACTGCATGCAGTAACGGGCCACAGAATATTTTGTAACGCGGCAAGGGTTGGTACTTCTGAATTGCGAATTGGCGGTTAATTCGAAATCACGTAATTCGAAGTCCGATTTTTGAGTCCCAACGACTTCGAATTAACGAGGTTTTACTGTATTACTGTGGTGAACTGACATTAATGAACAGTGTCCGTATGGCATGCATGTCTTGTGATCGACTGGTGTTCTCAGGTACTACGTATTCATATTATACATGGTGTGTCTACCCCTTCTTAATGTGTCAGCAATGTGCGCATGTGATTTAACTGTTTACTAACTCCGTCATCTATGCTGAAAGTGGGTTAGATTATATTTCTACTATGCTGTATGACTATAACCACTGCTTGTGTTTGCATCGACCGTGTATAAACAACACCTAGTTGGCAGTATGAACGTGGTACTGGCCCCACCGTATTCATCATTTCTGTGCCACTAAAAATCCTGTCGACGACACTGACAACATAAGGCTAAAGACTGTCAAAACTTCCATCTCTATGAGTACCTGCCCTGTGATGCTTCAATTCTAAAACAACGATGTGTGTGAACTGTCATGTTTCGCCAGTCACTACATGTATCTGCCTATGTATTCAAACTCAACTTACCACCCTACCCTGGTGTGTTCCTTTGGGGTGTGAGGCTGTAGTGGTATAATTTTGAGGACTATGTGAAATCATCGCTATACCAGAAATTTGTTCGTGTGGAATTTATAAGAAAAGGTGAATGGAAACTATTGTTTAATCTTGCCCAAGGGAACGGAACTCTGCGATAACTAATTGTTGTACATTTAAGGTTCATATTGTGTGAACTGTACTATAACGGTGGGCTGATCCATCACCGTTGGATATTCCTTGGAGCTTTGTTGTTACCAAGTTGGTATTGGTCAACGTGCAACTCGACTTTTAACTGTTGTCCACAGTGCGCCCTTACGTAAGCTACTGGTACCTTTGTTTGTTGGTGGCCATCTCCGCTTGAGTAAGGATGTCTCGGCGACAGCCTTCTGTTACAATGGCTAGCAGACGGTCTGTGTGTGTGTTCAAACCACCCTAATGTGAGCTTTCGTGGTAAATTAAATTACTGTTAGTGGTGGGTGGGTGATAGAAAATTACTAGTATTTGTGTGGAGTTCTTATTTTAAAGTTTAAAGTGACAGTTCCTTTCATCATTGAAGCATGGCGTAGTGCATGGGTATAATGTCGCTACAGACGTAAGTTTTAAAAGTTATTCAATATTGTGAAACAGCCTCATCACCTTAGTAAGTCCAACCTTATACGTCAAGCTTTCTGTGAACAAAATTCAAAATGTCGGATCGGCTTGTAATATTAATTATATTTTTTTGTGACTGAAAATACAGATCGCCTTCCGATCATATTAAGTTTATGAGTGAACATTTTGTGGTTGAAATTTATTAATTCCGCAAGATTTAACCATGCCCAAGCTGTTATGTTATTTTCGGGCGAAGTATAATTTTAACTGAAAAGACATACTTCTACGTCACGAGAACCGTGTGTTTTAAAACGACCTGTTCTTTTAACAGGAGCTTTGACAAGTTAAATCACTGTATCTGTTGTTATTAATTTAAAATTCTTCCCTGTGAAAAGGAAAGAAACCAAATGGAAAAGTATTTACAATCTATGTAGTCTGGTTGTATAGTTACACTACTAAGGGTGTCTGAAAATTGAAGATTAATGTAACGTTATGTTGATTTTTAAACCCAAGTGAATACTGAAGCGTGCTTTGGGTCAAATTGAATTTAATTCTATTTTCTTTTTAAATTAATTTTCTTTATCATTATTATTATTATTATTATTATTATTATTTTGAAATCTTCTCTCTAAATTTCGATTTATAATTGCTGATCTAAGGCTACACTCCATTTTATTGTACTGTTGTTGGTATGCTCCGTCTTTGTTTTTCTGATAACGGTTTGATTAGTTGCATTATCGCGGCGTGGTCAGTGTTGTAACAATAATTGAGATATGCTGACGTTCATTGTTGTATGGCGTACCTATGCTGTTGATGTGATGAAATGGATCACGAGATGAGTTTTAATTGCTTCTATATTATTGTGCTACCTTATTATTATTATTATTATTGATTTCCTTAATCATTCATTGTTTTTCTTTCGATGTGGGCTCTTTCTTAATTTTATTTTTTGCCTTCCTAAATGTTTCTTGAGGACATTGTCGGTCTGTTAGGGGACACTGTTAAATGTTTTAATTTGAAACGCTTCCGTGTTCACTGTGGAATTTCAAACATGTAATAATTTATTGTTTTAATGCCTGTTGGTGCACCTATTTGCGGGCACCAAATAGGTGCACCCCAATAAAATTACCCAAACAATTTACCAAGTTATAAGTTATTAATGGTTTGGAAAATTATCATTATTATAACTTCTTTCAAAGAAAGATGGTTTCGAGCTCGAACAAGCTATTTGTAATGAACAGTAAATTGTAATGAACCTCTAAGTCAAACTGAAGTTAATTCCATCTGGCAAATATTATTGAGTTTTTTAAAATTTGGTTGTAATTGTTGGTATGGTGACTACGATTGGTAGTAATTCTGTAAATGAGCCTTGTCATTAGTATTTCCCTTTTTAAAACTTAATTGTTTTCATTTTTCTTATATATTTAAATTGCACCACCCACCCAGCTTAACTTTTTTTTTATTATATTCAATTTTGGTCCTTTAAGTGTAACGGAGAGTGTCATTATAGTGAATTGCTCTACCCCATACTCCTTCCACCCTCTGTTGGTCGTTGACCTATTGGCCTCGCCCAGATTACATCGCTTCCCCATTCTGTGTTTGTGTTTTATCGAGGCCCTTCTCTCCGTAGTTGGCGTGAATCGCGTTGTGAGGCATTCCTTATCTCTGTGGTGACTGCGCTGACAGTCGAAGACTTGGGCTGCGGTGTGTGGCTTCAATTGTTTTATTGGCCTCTTCTTCTATTGTCAGGCGTCTGAGCCACTCAGCCCGGTGGAGAAGTAATCTAATAGACACTGTAAGATCAGATGTGGAGGAGAGAGGATACAAATGGGAGGATGTACTTATTCTATCATATACTACCCAGCCAGCCATGCGGTGTAGAGGTAGCATGCCTGCCTCTTACCTGGAGGCCCCGGGTCAGATTCTCAGCCAGGTCAGGGATTTTTACCTGGATCTGAGGGCTGGTTCAACGTCCACTGAGCCTACATGATTATAATTGAAGAGCTACTTGTCAGATAGCGGTCCTGGTTTAGAAAGACAAGAATAATGGCAAAGAGGATTTGTCATGCTGACCACATGATACTTTGTAATCTGCAGGCCTTCAGACTGAGCAACAGTTGCTTGGTAAGCCATGGCCGTTTGGGGCTGTTGCGCCAGAGTGGGGTGATTTTTCAAATGCAAGCTCACAACTACAGCCCTAACTGCACGGCCAACTCACTCGGTTTTAAAAATTCATCGAGAAGATTGAATCAGTAGGAAACTGTAACAGAAATGTAATATGGCTTCGTACTTGAAAAAAAGCATCTAACCCCACTGGATAGCATCAAAATATGTTATTTTTAAGGTAGCTTTTCTTTCAGGAAATTGTGAAATGATAAAATATTGCAAATGAGACTTCATATTTATGCTATAGTTTCCTGTAATATAGTGTTATACATTATACTTGGATAGAAATGGCATCCACTAAATCTAAACTAAGGTGTATGTAAAATGCTTGGGATCTTCATTCCAAAATAAGCACCAAGTCTTTACCTTGCCTCCTTGACGATGGCTGAGAAGTGAGCAGCTGGATTCAGGAGAAGGTACTTGAGGTGGCCCTTTCCGACAGTTGCCTGACGGGCACAAAGCACTCGTCCATCCTCGCTGTGGTTTGTTAAGCATTCCATGAAGCTCAGCACCGGTAATAGAGCGTTGTTACTTGTTGATTCTGCACGTACTGGTGTTGGAGTTGACTGTGGAGATTCTACAAATATATTCACAGTGAGTAAACAGCAATGGTACAAGAAAGCGTCAGGATATTACTTGGAAATATTATTCTGAAGATGACTGGGATCAAATATTGAGAAGTAAGAGTTATCTACAATATATGCAAAAATTAATGTACAATGATAAGAACCAGGTTACTATGAAAAAGTACATACCCAGAAAGGAGTTAATAAAAATGTTCTTGGCTTTAACGTTCCACTAACTACTTTGACGGTTTTCGGAGATGCTGAGGTGCTGGAATTTAGTCCCACAGGAGTTCTTTTACGTGCCCATAAATCTGCCGATATGAGGCTGACAGATTTGAGCACCTTCAAATACCACCGGACTGAGCCAGGATCGAACCTGCCAAGTTGGGGTCAGAAGGCCAGCGCCTCAGGCGTCTGAGTCACTCAGCCCGGTGGAGAAGTAATCAAAAACCTTAGGATTTATTATAAACACTTTTATTTTACCTGAGTCTGCAGAAGATTTCGAGGAATTGCTGAATGGTATGGACAGTCTTAAAGAAGGAGTATAAGAAGAAAATTCATTAATCTAAAACAAAATTAATGGAATACAGTCGAATAAAGTCGAGTGACGCAGGACAATATTAGATTAGGAAATGAAGTCTTAAAAGAGGTAGATGAAATGTGTTATTTAGGTTGGAGAATAACTAAGGTTCCTATTACCAGTGTCATAAAGAAATGCAGACTTCAGTGGAAGAAAACCACAAGGAAGACCAAGAAAACGCTGGATAGAGACTGTAAGATCAGATGTGGAGGAGAGAGGACACAAATGGGAGGATGTACTGGAACAGAAGATATATGAAGACAGAAGGAGATGGCGAGCGCTTGTACACCACACCCGGGAAACTAGAGTTGGGAAATGATGATGATGATGATGATGATGATGATGAATAACTAAGGATGGAAGAAGTAAGAAGGACCTAAAATGCAGACTAGCACAAGCAAGGAAGGCCTTTCTTAATAAAGAAATTTGCCCACTTCAAACATCTATTTAGGAATTGCATAGAAAGATGTTTGTGAAGATTTTTGTGTGGAGTGTGACACTGCACAGAAATGAAATATGGACAATAACTCGTGCAGAAAGAGAGCAGAAATTTTGAAATGTGGTATTAGAGAAGAATGCTGAAGGAAAGATGGTTAATCGATTCACAAATGAAGAGCTACTGAACTGAATTGGTGCAAAGACTACGATTTGGTGAATGTTGACCAGAAGAAGAGAAATTGTTAGAACACATCTTGAGACACCCAGAACTTGTTCAGTTAGTTGAGGGAACTGAAGGGGTAAGACCATAGGAGTAAAGTGAGGCATGACAAATAGATTAGATGTAGTAGTTACATAGGACTGAAAAGATTAGCACAGAACACGGTGGCATGGAGAGCAGCATAAAGCCAGTCTATGGCCTGATGGTCCTAACAAGATATTATTAGCTCAAAAAACAAATTCTAGACAGTTGGAATGTTTTGGTTAATTTTTTCACAACCTAGGTTACTACATAGCAATGGCATAGATAAGAGGGGGAAATGGGGGATATATCCGCCCCATGAGGTGCTTGTACTTATGATTATAAATTGATACATTTATTATTTTTATGAAGGTAAAAAATAATAAAATAATAAAACATACGAAGGCCATCCAATAAATAAGTTTCTCTATTTTTTCCTTTGCAAAACACACGCTTTAAATTTTTTTTCCTAATTGCTTTACGTCGCACCAACACAGATCGGTATTATGGCGACGATGGGACAGGAAAGACCTAGGAATGGGAAGGAAGTGGCATGGCCTTAATTAAGGTACAGCCCCAGCATTTGCCTGGTGTGAAAATGGGAAACCATGGAAAACCATTTTCAGGGCTGCCGACAGCAGGATTCGAACCCACTATCTCCCGGATGCAAGCTCACAGCTGCGCGCCCCTAACCGCACGGCCAACTCGCCCGGTAGCTTTAAAATTAAGTTGGTACTGTAGGAACTGTCACTGTGGTATGGTGGCTGCGTTTGACCTTCAACAGCACATTCTTGCTTCGCGTTCGCCAGTATGGCACCAGCTGCCATCGAGCTACCATTTGAAAGCATGCTCACTTGTGAACTCTGTTCTGTCATTTGCTTTTCACGGCGAAAAATGAAATGGCTATCAATATTCATCACCATTTAGTGTGTGTGTATGATGAAGGAGGCATGAGCATCCAAATGGTCCGCTGCTAGCGTTCATGGTTCCTGGAAGGACAGCAAAATGTGCATGATGACGAGCGCAGCAGCAGGCTCGCTATCGCTTCAGGCAATGCAGCCGGAATGTGGTGGATGAACATCAACACGTCAGCACTGATGAGATAATGAATCGACAACCTCCTGGTATGGAAACTGGACCCTCCTCCATTGCAATGATCCTGTCAGATGTCTCGCAGTATTGAAAAGTCTGTGCAAGAAGGGTCCCACTTTTGCTTCCTGATGCTCACAAGCAAGAACGGATCGAGGCGGCCCCAGCATTTCTGCAGATGTTTCAAAGAGAGAGAGACATAGAATGTTTTCTCGCATTGCCACAGGAGATGAAAGCTGGGTGCATCACATTCAACTCCAGAATCAAAATGACAAAGCAAGGCAGATGTGCACCAAAAAAGTCCAAGACCTCAGCCTCTGCAGGCAAATTTATGGCTACTATCTTTTTGAACTGTAATGGTGTTCTATTGGTTGAGTACCTGCCCTGACGCTCTATGGTCACAGCTGAGAGGTACTGCACGGTTCTTACGAATCTCAGAACTGCAATCAAACAAAAACGTCTTGGTCTTCTGTCTCAGAAAGTGTTGCACGCCCCCATTCAGCTCAAAGGATCCAGGATTTGCTGCAAACTTCAAACGGGACCTTCTTCCCCATCCACCTTATTCTCCGTATCTTGCCCCGAGTGATTTCAATCTCTTTCCAGAACTCAAGTTGCACACTGGAGGCAGCGATTTGCAACTGATGGAGAGGTGGAAACGGAGGTGAACCGCTGTCTACAGAGACAGGAATCGACCTGGTATGACGAAGGTACCAGAAAACTGCTGCCAAGGTACCAAAAGCGTTTGGACAGAAATGGTGACTACGTGGAGAAGTAGTGTATGAGTTGTAGAATGAAAATAAAATACTTCACAAGTGTAAACAACCCGCTTGTGTTTTTTTGTAAAATAGGGAATCTTATTTATTGGATGGCCCTCGTACATTTAAATGGGGTTTTTAAAATTATTATTATTCATATCCCCCGCAAGGAAAAGTCGTATCTATGCTACGTAGTATAGTCTAAATTCTTTACATTATGTAAAAACTGAATTCAGAACTCTCAATTTCAGGTGTTGTAATTTCTTCTAAAGAAACAAAAGTTGAATTCTTCACAAAAATGATAAAATTTGTAAGCACAAAGTAGAAACCCTAAATATAATTATGCCTAAAGAAATTTTCCTTCCCGGTACATCATTATATTAGTAAATTTATGTATTAGAAACTAGGGTTCTGCTTTGTCTGTTCCTTTAGTATGCTTGTGTGGCTTTCTCCCTAGTCAACATTTCCTACATCAAGACTGAAAATTCCTTTTAAGAATGGCAACCACACTGAGTATAGAGGACTGTTAAACTATCTTACCTTGCTTAGCATTATTCTTGCCATCCACTGATATTTCTTTTAGGAAAGCTCGTAATCCTTTTGGCTGTACTGGTTTGGCAGCATGTATATTTACAGAAGGCTGATAACGTTCGGCAAAACCATGTAGCTGCAACATGCAATACAATTCCATGACATCATAAACAGCATAAATCAGAAAGGGACCAACCATCAATTTTAATCTATAACTGTTAGGTCCTTCAGTCAGCAAAAACTAATTTTGAATAAATTAGAAAATATCTGAAAAAGAAAGAAAGATAAACAATTAAGTTGTTTATTTTCCAGGTATAATTCCGTTACCATATATTTTCTGATATACTGTATAATTGAGTTAAAACTGAAAAGAGATGGCTTCAGGTATCACAAACCAACCATCATGGCATACATTCTGAAAAAACTGAAGTCAAAGTTAAATTAATGGCTCCTTTGTACTTATACATCCATGATCTCCCAGAAAAAGTATCTCGCAAGTTCATCTATGCGGATGATATCAACCTCACCATACAAAGAACAGACTTCAATGAGGCAGAAGACATTCTATCCCAAGACCTTGACAAGATGGGTGATTATTTCAAAAAAATGGCACCTGAAACCTAGTCCACTAAAGACAGAGGTAGCTACGTTCCACCTAAATAACAGGCTGGCAAACTAACAACCTAAGATCAGGTTTGGAAACCGCACACTACAGTGTAATACCAACCCAAACATCTGAGTGTAACTTTTTTTTTTTTTTTTTTTTTTTTTTTGCTAGGGGCTTTACGTCGCACCGACACAGATAGGTCTTATGGCGACGATGGGATAGGAAAAGCCTAGGAGTTGGAAGGAAGCGGCCGTGGCCTTAATTAAGGTACAGCCCCAGCATTTGCCTGGTGTGAAAATGGGAAACCACGGAAAACCATTTTCAGGGCTGCCGATAGTGGGATTCGAACCTACTATCTCCCGGATGCAAGCTCACAGCCGCGCGCCTCTACGCGCACGGCCAACTCGCCCGGTGAGTGTAACTTTAGACAGGTCCTTAACCTATCAACGCCTTCTTGAGAAACCGACTGCTAAGCTTAAAAGCCGTGACAACTTGCTGGGTAGACTAGCTGGTACTTCTTGGAGAGCACATGCGTGTACACTACGAACAACTGCTCCAACAATAGTATATTCACCAGCTGAATATTGCTCCTCTGTATGACTCAATAGCTCCCACACTAGTCTGGTTGATGTTCAACTGTACCACACAATGACAATTATATCTGGTACATTGTGCTCCACTCCAATTCAATGGCTACCATTACTGAGCAACATTCAGCCTCCTCACATAAGATGGCAACGTGCCCTTGTTAGACTGTGGACCAGGATAGTGAAGAACAGTTACCACCTAATACATCAAGATATAGATGAAAATGGCATAACAATACTCAAATCATGGAAACCTGCCTGGAAGACGGCAAAGGAATTAGTTAATTCACATTTTAAGCCTGATGAAAAATGGAAATCTGAATGGTCTCAATCACACCCTCACAGTATTGTCAACATCAGGGATCCAACTACAAAGTTGCTTGGGTTCAACCTTCATCGCTCCACCTGGGTCACACTCAACAGGATACGCTGCGGAGTTGGAAGAAGTGCTTCTGCTCTGCATCAGTGGAGCTGAAAAGACTCTCCAGCTTGTGACTGTGGTGCAGAAGTGCAAACCATTGTGCACATTCTGAAGGACTGCCCTCTGCGAGCTTTTGCAGGATCCATCGAGGACATTCATCGAGTGACCCCTGTAGCACTCTTTTGGTTGGAAGATGTGGACATTCATCTATAAGAGACTGAACGACGTCCACATTAACCGTTTTAATATGGACTGTGTATATGGATATAGATTTAATTGCACTTTTTCTTTTCCTGTTAAGAACTTGTACATAGTTGTACATAGTCGATTGTCAACTGTAGTATCATACGCTAAATAAATAAATACTGAAATTATGTGGATAAAGATAGCTCATGTAACGGAACCAATGGCTAGTGGTTGATTATCCAGGAGTCCATTCTATAAAGCTGTAAAGGTTTAGTTTCTGATTCTATTCTTTTAAATGGAGGTAACAATATGTTTCACTGTTAGTATTAAAAAATATTTAGAGGTTTGATTTTTTTTGTGAATCTTCTTGCAGTTTGATAACATGAACGTATTTTTGTATGTTTATTGAAATCGATTTGTATGGTGCAGAGGGTATTAAGTACATAAAAAACAAACAATCGGTATATATCTCACCAAAATTAAAATTTCCATTTGTGCTTTCAGTAAATTTGTTAACTATATTCACAGAGAAACATTTAAAGATGGCACAGATTTTATAGGTTAAATTCACTTGTTTATTTTGCAAATGTTTTTTATAACTTTTCTAATATATTGTAAGATGTTTAAATTTGTCAAGTTCATTTTTATTTTGGAGGGGCTTTGAAGTAGCCTCCGTGGCTCAGATGGCAGTGCGTTGGCCTCTCACGGCTGAGTTATGTGGTTCAAATCCCAGTCACTCCATGTGAGATTTGTGCTGGACAAAGCGGAGGTGGGACAGGTTTTTCTCCGGTTACTCCGGTTTTTATTATTACATGTAATAAATATCATTTTTGGTCCGTATTGATGATATTTGATTGAAATAATAACATTAAGTTATTTATTAGACCACCTAATCAATACAAAATCGTCTTGGATGATTTACATAAATTTCTTAGCTAATAGTGGTACATGTTTCGCCTTCCCTGAAGGCATCATCAGCCATAGTCTTAACCTTAAATTAAAAATAAGCGTCTAAATAACATGTAGTAATGAAATGAATTTTAAAATCTTGAAGAGATTTGAAGCAAAAAATAACATTAAAAATAACAATGATGGTTTGAAAATACAATGTGATGAGATACAATAGTGGAAGTATTAACAAAATTAACATTAGAAGGCTGCTAAAATAAGTACAATGGATAAAACAACAGATTGTTATACAACAAGTAGTAAGATTGCATAAAAGTAAAGTTGATAGTCTGGCGGTTATAATTAGATGATGGCGAAAAATCTTATATAATCAAAGTAAAGAAGAGAGAATAAAAGTCAAAGTTAGTCGAGAGATCCGAAGTTAATCATGATCTTTTCGCCATCATCTAATTATAACCGCCAGACTATCAACTTTACTTTTATGCAATCTTACTACTTGTTGTATAACAATCTGTTGTTTTATCCATTGTACTTATTTTAGCAGCCTTCTAATGTTAATTTTGTTAATACTTCCACTATTGTATCTCATCACATTGTATTTTCAAACCATCATTGTTATTTTTAATGTTATTTTACTTCAAATCTCTTCAAGATTTTAAAATTCATTTCATTACTACATGTTATTTAGACGCTTATTTTTAATTTAAGATTAAGACTATGGCTGATGATGCCTTCAGGGAAGGCGAAACATGTAAAAAGAGTTATAACACACGTAGCAAGAAGTCTACTGTTGCAAATACTTCTAACTCATAATATTGCAAGCTATCTTTGTCACCGTCAAATGATTCCACTTTTATATGCTTTTTCAACTTGAATATCTGCAAGCTCACAATTTGCAACATTTGAACATCACTTCAAAATTTTGAGATGGTCCATAGTGATCCTATTTGAAACTGTTCTTCAACTTCTATTCACCAACTTCATATCCTCAACGTGTTCTACAACTTCTCCATATGCATCTGACTTTCGTCTTTTATCTTCAAGATCATGATTAACTTCGGATCTCTCGACTAACTTTGACTTTTATTCTCTCTTCTTTACTTTGATTATATAAGATTTTTCGCCATCATCTAATTATAACCGCCAGACTATCAACTTTACTTTTATGCAATCTTACTACTTGTTGTATAACAATCTGTTGTTTTATCCATTGTACTTATTTTAGCAGCCTTCTAATGTTAATTTTGTTAATACTTCCACTATTGTATCTCATCACATTGTATTTTCAAACCATCATTGTTATTTTTAATGTTATTTTACTTCAAATCTCTTCAAGATTTTAAAATTCATTTCATTACTACATGTTATTTAGACGCTTATTTTTAATTTAAGGTTAAGACTATGGCTGATGATGCCTTCAGGGAAGGCAAAACATGTACCACTATTAGCTAACAAATTTATGTAAATCATCCAAGACGATTTTGTATTGATTAGGTGGTCTAATAAATAACTTAATGTTATTATTTCAATACTCCGGTTTTTCCCTGTCATCTTTCATTCCAGCAACACTCTCCACTATCATTTCATTTCGTCTACGAGACATTAATCATTGCCCCAGAGGAGTGGGACAGGCTTCAGCAGCCGGCACAATTCCTATCATCACCGGAAAGATAGGGGCGTCATTAATTCCATCCCTGACTTGGTCACTGATTGGAAACCAGGTTGCAGGTTTTCAGGGGCTTTGAACATCCCTGACTTCTCCCTGGATACAGCCTTGAATGAATGGCTTTAGGAATGGTTCCTTTTGCTCAAAACAGTCAATGGTAAACCACATTCAAAAATGCCACTAACACATTTTTTTACAATTTTGAGGGTTGGTTCCAATTTGCTTCATACCGTACAACTATGGGTTAAATGTAAACTCTTCAGCGTTTAATCAATAAAAATGTTTAATACTTGGCAATAAGTCACCCAATAGATTTATAGTCTCGCTAGCATCTGGTAGAGTAAAACAGAATGTTGAAACTGATACCAAGGCAGCCTAAATAGTGTCAGATCAAAACGCTGATGAATGTTACCCGAAGATTTAAAATAATAATATAATGATAATAACAATTACACAACCCAGCATTTTCAAACATTTTTATTGCGGCAAGAGGTGTTATAGGTGATCTTAACTAATTTTGGGTCGCTGAACACGAATCTGTTGTCCGTTTCTACGTATCACGTCACGTTTTCTCCCAATAGGTATATCAAAATAAGAGATAGACCTGAATATTGCATTTAAAAAGTACTGAAAAATGTTGATAATTTTGGAAATATTTATATTTCTTTGTATTATTATATATATTTTGAAATAGTTGAATACTGTCTTGAATTATTATATACAATGAATAATTATTGGGTATAAAATTACAATGAAATATTTACCATTTATTGTAATATAGGCCTAATACTGATTTACACAAAAACACATAAACAGACAACTCTGAGGCAATGAAAGCATTTTATTTTGACAATTAAACGTGATTTACAAGCAAACAATGTAATTTTTATTCAGTATCTTTATGAATTCATAAATGTGAACACAATTAACAGTCCTAGATGTCTGCTTGGAATGAACGCTTGGCTCCCCAGCGTCTGACTGCATCAAGTTTGTCTTCTCTTTTCAAACACCAACAGTAGTCAGCCATCATTGGTTCCTTCCCCTTCTTTCTGTCTCCTTGATGTCCTGATGGAACCTCTCTCCCATCTCTTCAGCCCCAAGATTTTTCAGAAATTGATCGAGATGAGAATGAAGGAAGTGCAGTTTCAGATTCATTCTATGCAACTCTTTCGTATCACCCAACATCGTTTTTCACTTTTGTTTCGTATTGTTCATCCTTTACATTTCCTAGGAACTTCATTATGACATCTCTTACTGAATTCCATGCATCAAGTTCCATGGCATTCATCATCTGTTCAAAGTTTCTGTCTTTCAGAAGTTCACTAATTTGTGGTGCATTAAAATGCCTTCCTTGACTTTTGCATCAGATAAATGTGGAAATTTACTTGCAATGTAGTTGAAACAGGGGCTACTTTCGTCCAAGGTCTTAACGAACTGCTTCATGATTCCCAGTTTGATGTGTAGCGGTGGCAAAATAATTTTTTGTGGGTCAACTTATGAAGCATTTGTAACATTTGTAACATTTTTCACACCAGTATTAAATCTTGTCTCTTGGGCCAGGAAGGTGTAGACCAGTGTTTGTCCCTAGCTCTGCTGTCCCATTCACATAAATAACAAGGGAATTTTAGTGCAGCCTGCTTGTTGTCCTAATAAAATACCACACACCTGCAAGTCACTACACTCATCCCACCGGTCCTCATGATACTTGATTTTGTCTAAAACTGTTTGCATTGTGATATATTGTAATTTTCTTTTAGTGAAACTGAATATGCCACAGGAATAGAAGCTAGTAGTACAGCCTTTAAGCTCCTCTTGTAGGAATCCACTAACAGCAGATTCGCTGTTATTACAAAGCAGCACTGTGCCACAATGACACATTTTCAGACAGTAAATGGCAAATAACACGAAAACTAGATGCGATACAATAGAACCAATGACATTTCTGAAATCAGGAAACCTTATTTAGTTAAAATCAAATATCAGTGCTTTGCCACAAAAATCATGCTGGGTAGTGTTATAGTTATAATAACACATAAGAAATCACAAAGCCTTCGGGAGATTAGTAACTAAGCACAAATATATGGAGAAACCTAAAAAGAAAATTGATAAGAAATGATCAGAAGAATGCAAGAAACAGCATAGCAAATTCATATAATATAACTTGTAAGTTTTTCAGTCTGTAAAACATGAACTGTAAAATACCTGTAAAAAATGAAGATTCTATGCAATCACTTTAACCATGTGTATATATGTACAATATTGCTTATGTTGCATAAACTTGTCAATGACTCTGAATTGGTGATATTATGAACAAGCGAGAACAAATTAAGAATGCAGAATTTCATTACTGACTCTTCAGTAACTTTGAGAAAGTTTTCTGTACCTATCATAAATCAGTTTCACATCTGTTACTTCTATCGACAACTGCCAAACTGATTCCAGGTCTCTTGCTCTGGCTATGTCTTGCTAGCATATTTGTCTGCAGGGGTTCAAGGGGAAGGCCGAAGGATAACAACTCTGTTCAGCAAAGAGAGGGGGAAGTGCTATGTGGCTGAAGTGTATGTGTCCTGATGTGTATTGGAAAGAGTGTATGATAACGACTTTGGAAGAATTAAAGAGAACTTTGTACGACTTTATTTTTAGTGATAAAATAATAACCTACATAACAGTCTCGAATGGTGGAATGCTGCCTAAATTCATAGAATTTGGTACAGATAAGTGTAACCTTGAATTAGAAAAGGCTTGGTTTACAGTAGTTTATTGCCTTTCTTATATGACAGGTTTTACAATTTATAGAGTACTGTGAATAGTATACATAAAATCATTTGTTAAACGTCATATTTATAAATATCACTAAAAATAATTTACTTAACCTCTATAATTTATTGATAATATTGATATTAGACACGTGAGTAGGACAGAGTGGTTTCGGAATAAAACTGGACTACGACAACGAAGTGTGCTGTTACCTTTGTTATTCATAATGTTTACAGAGAAAATTGTGAAGGAGACAAAGGTAATATATGAGGATAGGGAGCTGAATGTAGATAATACAATATTGTGGTGTGAGGAGAAGAGAGGAAGTACAAGGGCAACTTGACATGTTGAGTGAGATTATGGAAAATTATGGAATGAAAATCAGCGTGGAAAAGAGTAAGACAATGGTACTGACTAGAAGAGAAAGGGAAAGAAAAGATAAAAGGGACAAAACCTTGAAATTGTGAAGAGCTTCAAGAACTGGGGAAGCAATCTGATGCAGGAAGCAGGGCTGGACAAGGAGATCAGTAAAAGTATTCAACAAGGAAATGAATTCTATCAGAGTGTGAAAAACCTGGTTACGAGGAAAGAAGTACCAATGAAGTGTAAAGAGGTGATGCACAAGATGTACTACTGTCCAGTTTTGACATATACAGTGGAGACCTGGATACTGACAAAAAGACAGGAGAATAAAATCCAGGCCAATGAAATTAAGTTTTTAAGAAGTGTGATAGGAAAAAACAAGAAAGGAGAGAGTAAGAAATGAAAACGTCAGGAAGAAGATCTGAGTGGAAAAGCTTTAAGGCAGAATAGAGAAAAGTAAACTTAGTTGGTTGGTTTGGTTTGGACACGTTAAGACGATGGAAGAGGGAAGGATTCCAAAGTGGAAATGCAGAGCCATATAGAAAGGGGGAGGGCAACAGGGAGACCCACACTAAGGTGGCTGAAAATTATCAATAGTATAATTAAAAGAAACCTGAATTAGAACACAATTAAGGAGGAACTATAATGATTGGATAGAGGAAGACAGAAAGGTGCCATAAATATCCCAATCCAGTGAGAGCTAGATGGGGGAAATGGATGATCATGATGAAGAAGTATAACCTAACCCACATTCCAGACATACTTTGCATCACAGTAACCTCCAGTGGGATATGTTATAAGCTGACGAAAAATTGTGCGGGATTATTTTAGTAGTGCCAAGTGGTGGGTGGGAGGAACTTCTCAGATGTGTGTGAAATTTAATCAATACCATATATTCACCAAACCTAGCATGTCCCCTGTGCAAGGATGACACGCAACATCGTGAGGTGTCCCACCTTTTTAAAAGCCCGCTTGGTGGCCATGATCGTTAAAGCGTGAAGTCTGTATGGTCTGGCACCGTGGTTAGCTGGTTCAAGTCCTGTTGGTCGAAAAACATTTCACCATCAGAATGTTGCCTACTAGGATAGAAAAGGTGATAGTATAGAATTTCTAATCACTAGATTGCGTGCCAAAAACCTGGATTAAACTCCAAATCTCTCTGCAGTACTCATATGGAGTGAGGGCATATGCTGGTGGTGGTTCGTACGTTGGATGGGGATGAAGAGCCTTGAGCAGACCCCTTGGTGCTATTTGACAGAAGTATTCTATGTGCCTGCTATCATATATCACATCATTCATTTCATCTCATTAACTCCTCTGGTAAGGTCGATGTCAAGAAGGGCATCTAAACAACAAAAACCAAACCCCAAGGTGCAACAGTCCCGAAGGGCCATGGCCTACTAAGCGACCACTGCTAAGCCCAAAGGCTTACAGATTACAAGGTGTCATATGGTCAGCACGACAAATCCTCTCGGCCATTATTCTTGGCTTTCAAGATCGGGACCACCATTTCACCGTCAGATAGCTCCTCAACTATATTTACGTAGGCTGAGTGGACCACAAACCAGCCCGCAGGTACAGATAAAAATCCCTGACCTGGCCAGGAATCGAACCTGGGGCCCCCGGGTAAGAGGCAGGCATGCTACCCCTATACCATGGAACCGGCCAAGAAGGGCATCGGGTCATTAAAATTTGCTACAAAAATTCATCTCACTTCATACCCGACCCTGTAAAGAAATGGGACATAAATGTACCAAACTTGAACTTTCTTCAGCTTATCCCAGTTATTTCTGGAGCCACCGGAGCCACCCATGCTCATTTTGGCTTTTGCTGGGAGTTTAAGGCAGGATGCCCTTCCTGACACAACACGAGTTTCGAGATGAAAACCTCAACCCAGGATTGTCTGGGATTTGAACTCAGCCTTCCGGGTGGGAAGCCAGTAGTTAAGCCACAAGGCTAATCTTGACTCTGTGCATAATTTTTCCTCAGATTTCAGCAAAGAAAAACTTGGGTGTGTATATTAATTGAAATAAGGTTAGTAGCATTTCACCTCAAACAATGGATCCTGTTATATTATAGCACTATCTGGCCATAGACTGTGAGGTGTCAGGAGAATGCCAGAAATGAAGTGTGAAACATGTATTAAGTACGACCACAAGTTCTTGTAATCGCAACTTCACGGCTTTAAAAAAAAAGCCTAGGGGGTTAGCGAAGATGCAAAGTACACTGGAAATCGTCCAGTAGGAAGAAAGTATGTCAGAGGAAATTGTAAATACAAATGAAAGACAATTTCCTTTTATTTTTAATTCTCTCCTAAAAATTAGGCTGCACGGATTATTCAATAAACTAACACCATGGTACTAAAGTCGTGAAGGGCCTTGGCCTACCAAACTACTGCTGCTCAGCCCAAAGGCCTGGAGATTACGAGGTGTCATGTGGTCAACATGACAAATCCTCTCGGCTATTATTCTTGGCTTTCTAGACCGGGGCCGCTATCTCACCGTCAGATAGCTCATCAATTGTAATCACGTAGGCTGAGAGGACCTCAAACCAGCCTTCAGATCCAGGTAAAAATCCCTGACCTGGCTGGGAATCGAACCCGGGGTCTCCGTATAAGAGGCAGACATGCTACCCCTACACCGCGGGGCCGGTGGATTATTCAATAACACAGATTATTTGTGTATATGCAGTAAGACTGTTCAGCTTTTTAAATCCTTGGCTGATGTTAACATTTGTATTTAAGTAGTTCCAATAAATCTATTTAATCATTTCATTACATTTAGTTGAATTTCTGATGTAGGAAATGTTTTCAAAATACCTTCAAAAGCAATGACTAATATTTAACCCTCCTTTGATTTCTCAAAAAATTGATAAAAGTTACAAAAGCTTTCAGAAAAAGCCTTTATTTATGGGCAAAATGTTACAGGCAATTGATTGCACAGTCTTACCTTTTGAGTGATTCTACTCCTCTGACTGAAAGCTAGTAAGTTGTAGAGATTCAAATTATCAATTTCCGCTGTCAGAACAAAATCAGATAAAGTATACAGCTTGGTATCCACACCTTTGCGACTACTGTCAGTTGGATTACAGTCTGGCTTTCCACCTTAAACACAAACAGTTCACATGAGATGTATTTGCTGTTTTCAATCTCAGTAGGCACTTTTTCTTAAGATAAATTATACTCTATCGGGCGATTCAAACTGGCCATGGAAATGTTAGAAATAATATAAAACACTTTTTTTTTTTTTTTTTTTTTTTTAAATCTTCGTCCACGTGGAGACTGCCTAAGACAAATAACACACTAAAACTTCATTAAAAACAAATAAATTAAAATTAAATTATAAGTCCATGATCTCAGTCTAAACATAACTTAAGAAAAGCTTTCCCGTCTGTCGAACACACAAGTTAAACATAAATATTACACTATAAGATACTGTAAATATAAACCACATTATTAAAGATGATTTTTTTTTTACATTTAACTGAGTCGACACTGGAAAGTATGGCTTCCTTCTCAAAAAAGAGAAAAAAAAAAAGCAGAGCACAGTCTGGTGAATATAGGTTTTTTTTTACAATTAGATTTATGTCGTGCCGACACAGATAAGTCTTATGGCGATGATGGGCTAGGAAAGGGATAGGAGTAGGAAGGAAGCAGCCATGCCCTTAATTAAGGTACAGTCCCAGCATTTGCCTGGTGTGAAAATGAGAAACCATGGAAACCATCTTCAGGATGGCCGACAGTGGGATTCTAACCCACTATATCCCAAATGCAATCTCACAGCTGCGCCATCCTAACTGCACGGCCAACTTGTTCGGTGCAAATATGAGTGGAGTATCAGAAGTGAACCCCTGTGTATTTAAGTGTAGGAAAGGAACAAACAACTGTCAAATCAAATCAGAGAGAGAGAGAGGGGGGGGGGGGAGGAATAAGAAATGAACACATGATAGGACAAACACAATGGCAGATCAGTGTATGAAGAGGGAGCAACAGAAATAGGAGACTAAGACAAACATTGAAAACACAGAAGTACAAGGACAATCTCCAATTTTTCATACATTACCATCTTCAAATAGACAGGCTCTCCCCTCATCAAACCCAGTTTTTACATCCGTCTCTACTCAGCCCTCAACAAGCTCGTTTCTACTTCCCAGCTTCATCAGGAAAGCGGGCATCAACACTCACTGAACGACCATCTTTACAGGTGTGGGAAGAGTATAGGATAATAAGAAACAAGAAAGCTGGATAAGAACAGGAAAAGGGATGAAATCTGATTTGACACTTCTTTGATCCTTTCCTACAGTTGACGTGTCAGTGCGATGTTAAACCTTTAACAAAAGAACATTTTTTTGGTCATATGTTGTTTTCAAGTAATGGTTTGTTGTATTTCTTTTGGCTGTTAAATAATTTATATTATCAATTTAATTGTGTTGCTATATTACAACAATGTCACTGGCATGTGTCCCAACTGCAATAATAATAATAATAATAATAATAATAATAATAATAATAATAATAATAATAATAATAATAATAATAATGTCCACCTCTGTGGTGTAGTGGTTAGTGTGATTAGCTGCCACCCCCGGAGGTCCGGGTTCGATTCCTGGCTCTGCCACGAAATGTGAAAAGTGGTACGAGGGCTGGAATGGGGTCCACTCAGCCTCGGGAGGTCAACTGAGTAGAGGTGGGTTTGATTCTCACTCAGCCACCCTTGAAGTGGTTTTCCATGGTTTCCTCTCCTCCAGGCAAATGCCGGGATGGTACCTAACTTACGGACAAGGCCGCTTCCTTCCCTCTTCCTTGTCTATCCCTTCCAATCCCCACCCCAACCACAAGGACCCTGTTCAGCATAACAGGTGAGGCCGCCTGGGCGAGGTACTGGTCCTTCCCGCCGGTTGTATCCCCGACCCAAAGTCTCAACTGCCCTTGAGACGGTAGAGGTGGGATCCCTTGCTGAGTCCGAGGGAAAAACCAACAATGGAAGGTATAATTTCATGTGGCTATTTCTAGCCGAGTGTAGCCCTTGTAAGGCAGACCCTCCGATGAGGATGGGCGGCATCTGCCATGTGTAGGTAACTGCGTGTTATTGTGGTGGAGGATAGTGTTATGTGTGGTGTGTGAGTTGCAGGGATGTTGAGGACAGCACAAACACCCAGCCACCGGGCCAATGGAATTAACCAATGAAGATTAAAATCCCCAACCCAGCCGGGAATTGAACCCGGGACCCTCTGAACCGAAAGCCAGTACGCTGACCATTCGGCCAACGAGTCGGACCCCCTGGAGGGTAAACAGATTAACAAACAAAGATGATGATAATAATAATAATAATAATAATAATAATAATAATAATAATAATAATAATAATAATAATAATAATAATAATAATAATAATGTACTCACCTAACATCTGAATGAATTTACCAACAATAAAAATAATCTGATTTAAATGCAGGAGATTGATGGCACTAAAACGGGCCTGATATCGATCTCGATACTGAGTCAGCTGGCTGTACGCATGAGTCAACTGCAAAGAAAGTAATAAATCTACATAAATCACAGAACAAGAAAACAGAATCTTATCAAATGCTTAGAAACATGTAAAGGTAAAATTGTAACATGAAATGCCGTATCTTTCTCTTGTACTCTAGAGTACATTATTACATTAATATGGCAAGGCCACTACAAACCAGAATGGCTAGGTTGATAAAGGTTTTCTGTTTGGGGACGTCATTGTTTTACATAAGGTTAAGTGATTATTTTTTATACTAGTGGAAAAGAACAAGTGACAAACCCAGGTCATATCGTCATTGTGCCTTGAAATATTGCTGTGACAATGTTGAGGGGAGAAATACTGACCTGAAGCACATGTATCACTTAGAACGAAAATTCAGTGATATACACTGAAACCTCACTAGTGCGTT
The DNA here is from genome assembly GCF_040414725.1 of Anabrus simplex. NCBI lineage: Eukaryota > Metazoa > Arthropoda > Insecta > Orthoptera > Tettigoniidae > Anabrus > Anabrus simplex. The sequence continues at coordinate 84,130,198 of NC_090275.1, forward strand.
CTTCTTTAACACGTTTTCTCGCTTAGCACATTGTAAATTTGAAGATCCAATTCTCATCGTATTAAATCTACATAAAAATACCTCAGTTATTGCGCCACGAATTTTCGCTATTACCGCTTAATACGATCACATTTTTCCTAGCCCTGAAAATGTTATTTGTCATCCCTTGCGAAACAAACGTGATTTGTAACTCGGGTAAGATTCGTCGTCACAGTTGTGTGATTAGAGAAAAGGGTCTTAAATTCCTGAACTTCACAGGATAAGTTGCACGTTCGGGGAGCAAGCTGTTAGCCACAGGAATGTTCAAATTTGCTTGCCGCTTAGCAGCAAAATTGCTGAATAACACAGCACTTCTATTTGTGGTTGTATTTTGCATTCCATTCAGAAATTAGAAATTTCTTTTGTGTTGAGTGGTACTGTACAGTGAAGTGCAGTGAATATTTGTCGTGCGATCCGGTAGCCTATATCTGGATTAGGAACATATAAACATACCTATCGCATCACGAATTTTCGCTATTACTGCTTATTACGAGTATGACCACATTTTTCCTAGCCCTGAAAACGTTATTTGTCATCCCTTGTAAAAGAAACATGATTTACAACTCGGGTAAGAGCCGTCGCCACAGTTGCGTGATTACAGAAAAAGTGAGCCTATTTGTGCTTGCAGTGAAGTTTATATCGTGTGATACAGTAGCCTGTATCTGGATTAGGAACATAATAATGTGAAATTAACAAGCGTGGTGCATATTTGTCTTGTGATAGCCTAGGTAGGGTTATGGAAAAAATGAAATTCCTTTCTAATGAAGACAACATTAAAATCTTTCAGAAAGTGGACTGGCATCCGCATCTTAAAGTGTGCAGAGGTCGTGAATGATCAACTCGCACCTTCGAGTTTCGACTCGATCAATTCGACTAATTACAATTTACAAATTTCATCATATAGATCTGTATTGATACAGTTTAAATTAAGAACTAGTGTTAGGTTTAATGGTCCACCCAATCAATACACTTCACTTTACAAGTGAAAACTATTTAATATTAAAATATATTAAACATACTTTGGAACATGTTTCGTCTTATTTTAAGACATCTTCAGCCATAACGCCTCATAACAGATTACGATACTCATTGTTGCTGTCTAATAATTTTAAAAATGGAAGAACCCATGCCCTTTAAGAACTGTTTGAGAATACACCAAAGACAATAAATAATATTTACATAAATTTGTCCATCACTTCCTGTAAAAAAATTTCTTCAATATTAAAATTTGAATGACATTTCTTGAAAATATGACATGCAGTGTTGGTACTGGTAGCTTCAGTGTACTGACTGAGGGAGATTTGAATTCTGGTCTCAGAATAAGAAAATGGGACCATATCAACATCAGAATACTTAAAAGCCTCAACTGATATGAAAATTCCTTTCAAAAAATAAGCTATTTCTGGTAGAAGGAATCTAATGCTTCTGAGATAGCCCGTCATATGGCAAAGATCTGCACTGCATGACCACCATACTGATAGCTTAATTATTGTGAATATTCCTTTCAAAAGGCAAGGTCTAGAAAGAAAGAGGTACTGTATATAATTAATGGGTCTAAAACCCTTGGAAATTTAAGAAATGAGTTTCTGTCATGAATGCATGACGTAAAAGCTTACCATCAAAGTTGGTGAAACTCCCTATAGCTGGTTCACATCTCAGCCTCGCTCTGACCTGCTTCTCGCCACGCTACTGCGTGTGTTATGATTATGTTTCCTCTTGCCCAGCAGAACTTGGCTAGGGGCGGTAGGAGGGGGAGTAGTGCTATTAATAGGGGAAGGGGAAACAGCTCCGCCATTCTGAATCGAACAAAACGTCGACCAACTTGAGAGATCGAGTCGAAACAAGATGCGAGTTTCAACATTCGCGACCTCTGCACGCACCGCGCTTATGGCAGTCCACTTTCTGACAGATTTTAATTTTGTCTTCGTTATTAAGGAATATCACAATATTTTCCGTATCCATAACTGGGCTATTACAAGACAAATATGCACCACTCTAGTCACTTTCATACGATTATGTTTCTAATCCAGATACAGGCTCCCGTATCACGCGACAAATATTAACCACACTTCACTGTACCACTCGACACAAAATACATTTCTACTTTCTGAACGGAATGCAAAATAAAAGCACAAACAGGCTCACTCTGCTATTCAACAATCTCGCTGTTAACCGGCAAGCAAAACTGAACATGTCTGAGGCTAACGGCTTGCTCCTCGATAGTGCAACTTAACCTTTAAAGTTCAGGAAGGCCGTTTCCCGTAATCACGCAGTTGTGGTGACGGCTCTTGGCCGAGATGGAAATCACGTTTGTTTTTTTTCTCAAAAGGGATGACAAATACAGTAACATTTTTCAGGGCTGGGAAAAATGTGATCATACTAAGTGATAATAGCGAAAAATTGTGACGCGATAAGTGAAGTATTTTTATATAGATTTAATATGATGAGAATCAGGACTTTGAATTTACGACATGCTAAGTGGGAAAAACGTGTTAATGAGGAACACACTAACGAGGTTTCAATGTACACCAGATTGATAGCTAAAGTAAGGGGGACCTGATAGGCACATTCAAGTAGAACATATCTTAATTCTGTCCATGTTTGCCTCTAGCCAAGTCCTAAGTGGTCTCCATCTGCTGATCCAAATCCCAGTCTCAAAACAAAAAAGAGTGAAAAGTAAAACATATTCCTTCGAATGCTCACCTGGTAACCTGTGATCTCTGAACTGTGGATATGGCCAATGGTATCCAGCAGGTTGTGAGCCTCATCAATGATGATTATATTACCAGTCAGTTTGATGCCACATGCCTCCCTGGTAGACTTGTGAAGCAGAGTGTTGTATGGCACAACCACTACCTGTAACAGAGAATATTCATTATGACAAAGAAAATTAAAGCTTACAATAATACCTAGTACCGTAAATATTAATACTTCGTGCATATTTTTTTAAGTTGGCACCGAAAAAATGCAGGTGCATGTATTGTTTTGGATGAGGATGATACCACCCTTGTAAAACCCGAATCTAGTTGTACTTCTTTGTAAAGAAGGAAGCCATATTTTCCAGTGTCGACTCAGTTAAATGTAACTGAAAAGCTTTTAAGTTACATGCACGGCATCAGTTACTTAGTTTAAAGCGACAGGTGAATTTCTTGTAAAGTACGGCTGCAAGCCCAGTAAGTACCCATTATTGGTTATATTTCTTTTTTTCATCATTCCCTCAATCCTGAGGACTGTGATCTAACTTTATGTGTTTTTCTAGGCTCCCTTCTCTGCATTGCATAAGACCAAAGAATTGGAGAATTCTCTGCTGGCCAATGATAGATAATGGTGTGCGGCCTCTGGAGAGGACTGGTTCAAGTCTTACGAGCTGATGCCTATAGGCAACCTGTGTGCCTGTGAGGATGAATTCTAACGCTGAAGACGACACACAACCAGCCCCCAAGCCATCAGAATTGGCCAATAACGGTTAAAATCCCCGGCCTGGCAAAGAATCAAACCCAGGACCCTCTGGACACTAACCATTTAGCCATGGAGCTTGGCACACTGATGATAACCCGATATTGATGCTCAGCTCTGTCAGGATAAACTCATTCATACAAAGTACTGTCCATGGAATGGAAAGCATTTTCCTCCAGCGCCATATCTCAAATGAGTTGATTTCTTCATACCTGCAGCTCACATGGTCCACATTTTAGCACTGTAGAGGAAGACAGAGAAAGGAGAGGGTAAGAAGACAGAGAAAACCAGAGTTTGAACTAGTTTCATTTTTAGCTTGACTGAAATAGAGTGATCCTTTCAAAAGTGAGATAATTGAGTAATAATGTTCTTGGCCATGGCAATCCTTCTCCTGATCTCTACCTCACAATTATTGCTAGTTATAATAGCACCAAGGTACAATATTTTTGAAACTATTTTAATTTCTCTCGAGGCATCTGTTTCAGTCAGTTTGCTGGCCTAATCAACTACCTACTATCGTTTTGGTCTTGTTTATTGTGATCTGCAAACCCAAACTGAAACTCTCATTTCTGACATGGTCCAGAGGCTGTGCCATTTCTGCATCATCCACATATCAGAGATTCCATGTCTTCGTGCCACCAATGGGAAATCAATAATTCCATATATTTAGTGCAGCTCTCATGATGTATTCACCATATGTTAAAGGTGGTGGTGACAATATACAGCCTCAGCAAACACCCCATTGTGTCTTGAAGATTTCAGACATCTTGCCATGTATTCTGACAATAGCTGTATTAGACTCGTAAGGATTTTTTATCAACCAGACAAAATGCCAGGGAGCTACCATTTCCAATAAAAATGCCACAACCTTTCCCATTGAACAAAGCATTGCTTATAAACAGCTGAAGAAAAGCTTCACGTTATTGAAGATCATCCAGAGAATATTGGAAATCGTGCAGTAGGAAGAAAATGTGATATAAGTGAGAAAGCAAAACTGGATTTCAAGCACAAAACAGTAATTTCCAGGTACGGGTACGGCATGTTTGTGAGTGTCGTCCACGCAATGCTAAATTTACATAACATGTTTGCGATGAACAGCTTCCATAGATGTATGATTTGAGAACAGCCAAAACGCAAAACATCCCAACATCAAAAATAGATTAAGTGACTGTGTGAACAAAAAGAGGCAACAGGATACACAGTTACGAGTGAAATGTCCCAACTAAAAGTTTTAGATATAGGTAGAAAACTAGGCATCACGATTTCAAAGCTAGCTTCGGCTGACTAACAATATCTTTTAATCGTAACAGATTAGGCTTCCAGAAGAAAACCAGCATCGCTCAACAGTTTCCAGATGATTATAAGAAAAGGTGTTAAATTTCCAATGCTGCCCTGCATAGTAAATTTGCACCAAGAATATTTACACAGTACAAACTTTCAAAAAGACAAGATGGCCAATGACCTTCTTGTCGACTGAGTACAGCACATTTGCGAGTGTCATCCACGAACTGCTAAATTTACGTAACGTGTTTGCGATGAACAGCTTCCGTGGATGTATGATTTGAGAAGTGCGACAAAAGTTGCATAAAGGGAAATAGAGATTTTGTGATTATCCCCGGAGGCTTAATATCATTCCTCCAACCACTGGATGAGTGTATAAATATAGCAAATTTATTATGCAGGGCAGCATTGGAAATTTAACAACTTTTCTTATAATAATTTGGAAACTGTTATGAGTTGCTAGTTTTTCTCTGGAAGTCTAATCTATTGCAATTAAAAGATTATGTTAGCCCAGGCTAACTTTGAAAATCGTGTTGCCTAGTTTTCTACCTATAACTAAAACATTTAGCAACCACTGAAACAGTGGTATATACAATGGATGGCTGATGAGAAACACGTTCACACCAAGTGGTAAAATCAAAGAGATGGATGTTACTAAGATTTATGAGTGGGTAAAATATTCACGGGCCTCCTTTCCACTACCATTGGTAGAAAAATCCTTCAAGAAACGTATATTAGACGGACAGCATTTCAAATAACTTCAAGTAAAGTTTAATGAATACAATAAAGAGTATAGTTCACAATCTTCATGCTTTAAAATCTATTGGAAACATTCCTGTTTCTTCTTCTTCTTCCATCACCCTTATCCAAGGAGCTCCTGGGTTGGTAGTGGATCACTGACCTCCTCCCACTTCCCGCACCTCTCTGGAGATACGAGAGATGTGTGTTGCTTCTGCGGTACTCCCTAGCTCTTTGTCCTAATCTACTTTGATGCTAAGTTTCAACGAGACCACCCCTAACCTGGAGAAAAGGCACTGCCTGCTGGATTCAGTGGCATGTCCTCCTCTGGGGAATAGCACCCAAAAGGAGCTCCTCCTTTTGGAGAGTCTGCTTATTTATGGCAGCTCAACACTTACGGCCAATTGCAGAAACAATGTTTAAATGATGTCTACGGTTAAACAATGTCTAAGTATGGCTGCCACATTGCAGAGATGTTATTTATCACTTAAACGCTGTCTAAAACCGATGTTCAACTGGCCATGTTTAAACACTGCCGAGAACACTGTTTAACCTCAATGTGAGGAGTGAAATCACAATCAGAGGTTATGAACCATAAAGCACGTAATTTGTATTATTGCATTGAGACAATTCCGGGAAGAAAGGTTAGTCTGTGGGTCGTCCGCTGCTAAATTGCAGCAATTCATTTGAAATGTACGGAGAGGTACAGCTTAAAATAATATTTCGCTATTTCTTGAAACTATAAACAGCATTGATACTTTGTCAATATATGAATTTTTCATCTAAACAGTGGCTGAAGATGTTAATAATATACAAAACATGTACCACTTTTAACCAATAAATTACCTTAACCCAATCGCATCATTTGACGACCCTAGCTCGTCATAGTTACTTGTGGCATATGAATCAAATGACGAGCTCTGCTCGCGGCGATGCACAGCTGTACATCAATCCATATAGTTCAGTCAATAACCCACAGTCGCCACTTGTATGCATTCTGAGCTGAAGTTTACACATGTGGCTTCGGTTCTTTCCCTTTCACCAGGTTCTCGCACACTTCCGGAACAAGAGATAAGAGAATCTTTTTTCACATAATTTCGCTCATGTCAGTTGCCATCATGGCGTCAAGCAGATATGCTGGTGTTGATGAAGAAGGAATACGAAAGCTAATAGATAGTGTTTTAGAGAGTGATATTGAAGGCAGTGATGTTTGTGACGACGAAATAGACCCTGAAGTTCTTAGTTCGAGTACTAGCAATGCGTATAATAGTTCTGATGACACGGAAAGTGAAGCAAATAATGACGGTGTGCCGAGTCTTTTGAAACGAGCTCGTACCTCGGCACAGACTAACTTGACTGACTGGAACTGGACAAAAAGTGACAATAAACCTGTTGTATATAAGTTTAGTGAATACAGTGGGGTTAGTGAAAATTTATTGAAAAAGTTTGATACGCAGCCACTATCTGAACTCTCAGTTTTTTGTGAATACATGAACCCTTTGTTTGACAATATATCTGTCGAGACAAATTCATATGCAGCAAAACAGTTGAGCAATCCTGACAGAAAAAAGTTGAAAAACGATGACAAATGGTTTGAGACTACACCCGACGAAATTAGGGCATATTTTGCGTTAGTTATACTAATGTCACAAGTGCGAAAGTCAAGAATACAGTTATACTGGAGTAAAAACAGGTGTATAAACACTCCTATTTTTCGTGAAACCATGAGCAGGGGAAGATTTATTATAATTTCACGATTTTTACATTTTGTTGACGATGAACAAGTCGATAGTAGTGACAAACTAAGAAAGATTAGGCCTATAATACAACATTTCTGCTCCAAATTTTCAGAATTATATTTACCTTCACAAGACATTGCTCTAGATGAAAGTCTAATGAAATTCAGAGGCCGCCTTTCACATGTCCAGTAATAATAATTTCGTGTGGCTATTACTAGCCGAGTGCAGCCCTTGTAAGGCAGACCCTCCGACGAGGGTGGGCGGCATCTGCCATGTGTAGGTAACGGCGTGTTATTGTGGTGGAGGATAGTGTTATGTGTGGCGTGTGAGTTGCAGGGATGTTGGAGACAACACAAACACCCAGCCCCCGGGCCATTGGAATTAACCCAATTAAGGTTAAAATCCCCGACCCGGCCGGGAATCGAACCCGGGACCCTCTGAACCGAAGGCCAGTACGCTGACCATTCAGCCAACGAGTCGGACATATGTCCAGTGTAATAGGTCTAAACGTTCTATGTTTGGAATAAAAATTTACAAAATTTGTGAATCAAGTTCTGGCTACTGTCTGTCTTTCAAAATTTATGTAGGTGATGATGTAACAGATCCAAGTCTGCCAGCGAGTACAAACGTCGTGCTCAACATGTGTGAACCCTTGTTAGGCCGAGGACATACATTGTTTTTAGATAACTGGTATTCTTCCCCAGATTTATTCAAAAGGCTACACGACAAGCAGATGAATGTAATTGGAACTGTTAGACAGAACCGAAAAGACATGCCTCGCGATATCAGTAAGAAGAAACTAAAACGTGGAGAGTATGAGACGTGGGCTGCCAACAGTATGTTGTGTGTGAAGTGGAAAGATAACAAGGATGTTTGCTTTCTCACCACTAAACACAAATCAGCTGACATGACAGGGACAGGCAAACTCAGGCGAAAGAGAGGACAAACTCCGAGGGAAGAAGTGATAAAGCCCAAGTGTGGCCTTGAATACCAGAAGGGGATGGGTGGTGTTGACCTTCAGGATCAGGTTACAGCTCTGTTCCCCGTCATGCGACGCACAGTGAAAGGATATAGGAAAATATTCTTTTATCTCCTAGATATGTGTATTTTCAATTCCTTCACTGTGTATCACAAGATCGCTGCTAACAGAAAGACGAGCTACACGGACTTCCGAACTAGCATTGCGCAGCAGCTACTAGAGACTGTTCAGTTGCCGGAGTACTCGGTTCGAGGTCGACCTTCAGCGAGCACCACCCCAACCAGATTACAAGCTAAATCATGGGCCCACTTTCCCATGCATATTCCCCCTACAGAGAAGAAATCAAAAGTCACAAGAAGGTGTGTTGTGTGCTACAGCCAGGGTAAAAGAAGTGAAGTTGCTGGCAGTGCAAAAAGTGTGGCGTAGCTCTTCACTTAGAAGAATGTTCTGAGGTGTACCACACCCAGCAGACGTACTAAAATAGCAGCATTGGTAAGTTTATTACTTCTTTATCATGCATGCAAATTTTCAGAAAGGAATATTTACTGGTTGGTTTTGTATGATTTTCTAAATAATAGTGTGATGACAACGGCCGCAGAGTGGTATTTAAATGTGATTTCTTAGTGAACTCCTATGGTATTTAAATGTGAGGCAAATGGGTTAAGCAACTAATGTATCGACGTGATGGAAAATAAAAAATACTTAGTTGTGAATCTGTTAAACTGCGACACAGACCATGAAGCTGAATTTATGTAAAACTACATGGTTCGATGATCAATCGCATTTTGTGGCAAACAGTGTCGCCTAACTTAACTGTACTATACGTAATATGAAAACATATTCCAAGCACTAGTAGAGATTGTAACATTATCACTATAAATTAATAGTGATGAACTCTGCCATATCTTGAGGTGTATCACATTGTTACTTAATTTCAGAGTAGAGTATTAAAATTAAGCAATCTTTTACTTAGCCTTTATTTCTAACCGCTATCAAGCACGTTATTTACGTATTTGTTACAAAAGCATGTTCTCTTTCATTTCTAATTTTCTTTACAGAACAGCAGTTGACGGCTATTACTAATCGACTCCTCCGACATCGCATTTGAATGTCGACGAGAAAGCTCGCAAGTGCACATAGTGAGAAAACTACACCGAAGGTCGCATTTCGTGGCAAACGCTTCAGTTTTCTTATTCAATGTCACCTACTCTAACTTACCGCGCATGTACCATGAAATCATATATCAAGCACCAGTAGCAAAGTGATAAGCTTCTAGCTATAAATTTACATAGGAATAGCCTTACCGATATTTAACCAGACTCGAAAAAATATAATCTAATCTTTGAAATAAGTGATGCGCTTTGCTATATCTTGAGGTGTATCACATTCTCACTTAATTTCAGTGCAGAGTATTAAAATTAAACGATCTTAGCCTGTTTTTTTAATGAGTTAACAACTGCTATCAACTACATTATTTACATATTTGTTTCGAAAACATGTTCTCCTCCTTCATTTCTGATTTTCTTTACGGAACAGCAGTTGATAGGTATTACTAATCGACTCAAACGTCGCCCTTGAATTTTGATACGAGAGCTCGCAAGTGCACATAGCGAGAAAACCATACCATTCCGAAGATGATTGATCGCATTTTGTGACAAACATTTCAGTTTTCTTATTCAAACAGCGTCACCTAACCTAAGTTAACCGTACTATTTATGTATCATAAAAACATTTTTCAAGCGCCAGTAGAGAAATTATAACATTCTCGCAATAAAATTTACAAGATAAATAGCCTTTCCGAAATTTAAGCAGATGCAAGAAAAATATAAACTTTATGTTTTACAATTTGTTTTACGTGTCCCACTGACACGGATAGGTCTTATGGCGACGATGGGCCTAGGAGTGGGAAGGAAGCGGCCGTGGCCTTAATAAAACTATAAACTAACCTCCAAAATAAATGATGCGCTCTGCCATATCTTGAGGTGTATCCCATTATAACTTAACTGCAGTATTTAGCATTAAAATTAAGCGATCGTTTACTTCACCTTTTTTATTGAGTTTACAACTGCTTTCGGATAAGTTATTTGCGCATTATTACGAAATCATGTTCTTTCATTTTCACTTTTGTCTTTATGGAACAGCAGTCGTCGGGTTTTACTAATCGACTCCGACATCGCCTTCGAATGTTGACAAGAGAGCTCGCTAGTTGATATAGCAAGAAAACTATACCAAAAATGATCGATCGCATGCAATATAATGGCTAGGTGCATAAATATCGGTGGAAAAAAAAAAGTGCATGCTTAATCGCTTGTATGTAAGATTTTTATAATCGTCGCGCTAATTCAGATAAGTTTACGGCAACTACTAGATAGGAAAAGGTAAGTGGTGGTGACGGTGGTGATTATTGTTTAAAGAGGTGATGATGATACTTGTTGCTTAAGGGGGCCTAACATCGAGGTCATCGGCTCCTCTTTAAAGAGGAGGACTGGAGAAGAACAGCCGTGGCCATAATAACAGCCCTAGTATTTGCCTGGTGTAAAAATAGGGAAACTATGGAAAACAACTTCAGTGCTGCCGATGATGTGTTTCGATCCAGAATGCAAGCTACATCTATATGGCCCATACAACTCATTCGGTTACACAGTACTATTGTTTCATTTTCCCCTCGCCAAAGCTATTTACGGGTAGAATACACTCACTGTAACAACACTATAATCAAAGCTACACTTCCTCGTACGGTGGGGCATCGCTTTAGTGTCGATAATATTATGAGATTTAATTTCCACCAAAAGCGATATTCTTATCTGTGGGCAAGTCATGCTCATGCTTAGCCATATTTGAGTAATGAATGTGTAGGTAGACAACAGCTGACTAGCGTTCGGTGCACTGCAACTAATTTCATTGGTTGCGACAAGCAAAGAGTTGCATGAAAGATACTTCTATCTCCATTTTCGAACCAATATTGAAACTTTAAACAATGTCTAGCTAAACACCGGCTGAACATTGTTTATGCAATGGAAGACCATGCACAATTTAGACGTTGTTTAGGCAGACATTGTCTAAGGCTTAAAAATAGTCATACCGGGTGAGTTGGCCATGCGGTTAGAGTCGCGCAGCTGTGAGCTTGCATCCGGGAGATAATGGGTTCGAAAGACCTATCTGTGTCGGTGCAACATAAAGCAAATGGGAAAAAAAAACCAACTAGTCATTGTTTCTGCAATTGGCTGTTGGTGCTGAGTCAGTGGCTGTATGCTCTACTCTATCCCATAGCAGGTAAGAAAACAAATGGATGGACACAGTCACAGATACCTCCTCTTCTCCCTTCACTCTCGACATTTATATTTTCACTGATAAATCACTGCCTTTCAATCTTCACATTACGCTGCCCTTAAAATTATTATTCTTTCTACCAGAGTATTCCTGTCAGTTAATATATTTATCAGGAAACCTTGTGTACTTTAGTGCTGATAATGGTACAAAAGTGATTCAATATCCTCCAGAACAAACTATAACCAATAGTTGGCAACCTTGATGCATTCAGAATACAACTGTTATATTTTCAGTGAATGAAATGCCCATGATGATGATGATGATGATGATGATGATGATGATGATGATGATGATGATGATGATGATGCAACCTTGATGATGACAATGAGAACAAGTTAAATGCTTCTCTTACTGACAAGAGATTCAACTGAGCATTTATAACTACATTAACAAAATAAAAGGTAGGCCTACCAGTGTAAATATCACAAACTGTATGCAGGAAATTAAATCAACACATTTACCTTTCTTATTCCTTTTTTTTAAATTATATATCGTATTGCTCAAAAATTACCTTAGTAATGTTTATAATACCTATCTACAGATTAATATACCTCATGATGTCGGCAGTTGTAGAGTGGGCTTTGGCCACAGCTGGTCCGTGGTTCGATGGCTCTGCACTCCAACCAACCGAGCTGAGGAGAGGTAGCCGCGGCTATGTCGTGGCTCTAAGCCTCTGCATTCCAGAGACAGAGAGAGGCTGGTCCCCACTGTCAGCTGTCCTGGGATTAGTTTTCTGTGGTTTACCATTCTCCTGCACCAAGGCGAATGCCAGGACAGTTCCTAGTACAGTCCACAGCCGCCAACCCTCTTACCTTCTCCGAACGTTTCTCTGGCCTGAGAGACGGCGTTACCGTCTAGGAGGCTCGCCGTCCCCCTTCAGGGACGGAATGAAAACATTTCAGTAGCAGTACCTCACGAATACTGCTTACACTATTTTGCTAGTACAAGTCTCTGAAGGTCCCATTGATACAGATATGTCTTATGGCAATGATGGCATATGAAAAAGCTAGGAGTGGGAAGGAATGGAAGGAATACCAGTCCTCCTAATATCTATCATGGACTATAAATCATCCTATGCATCCAATTAGAGACTGGAATCATTTTCCAAGGGAGAAGTACAATAAATTTCTTCAAACTTCTTTGAAATCATTTAAGAAAAGATTAGGTAAATAATAAGAAATATGCCACCTGGGCAACAATCCTAATTGCAGATCAGTGGTGATTGATTCATTGATCCAAATGGAGCACAATACTGCAACTCTGGATACCTAGCTATACACAGCGATCATTAACAGACATGGGTCTTAAAGCATGATATCTATCACCTCCTTAATAACAACATCAAATTTCAACTGCCTGAATCTTTGGTAATCTTAACACCATCCAAATCTCACCACTGTGCTCACCACTGGGCCATTTTCCCGAAATGCTAGTTTAGTAGCGCCAACACCAGATGCAACAGATGACGTCAATCTTTCATCAGAGCAAGAAGCAGGACAAGAACTTCCCTTCACACGGGGAAGAGAGCATCTTCGTTTATTCCGTTCTCCCTTATTTAGACTACGTATTTGCTTTTTTTTTTTTTTTAACAGGATATCTTCCCCCTTTTTTTTCTTGTTACTACCTCATAGTAAGTTTTCTTACATGTGAGTTTACTATCCACTGTCAGAGATCTATAGATATTACAGTACAACCTCGATAATTCGAAATCGGTTAATTCACAATCCCATCTAATTCGAAGAAGCTCTCATTCCCAGAAACATGAGATATGGTTTTGCATGTTATTTAAATTGTTTAATTCGAAATACGGATAATTTGTAATTCAAAGTACAATGTCGGCCCCATTACCGAAATTCAGACTTTTAATTTGAAACTGCCTTTACATTTTAAAACAATAGTATGTTACAGAGTAATTTAAATTCAAAATTTATCCACGACATGATAGAACGCGTCTTCCGGAACGTGCAGGGGTAGCTTTCTGCACTTTCACACACTTTGGTGCTAAGTTCGAGTGAAATCGGAATTCTTTTGTATTCAACATTTTTAAGGAACGCCGTATTATCACGCAGCAGGCAGTGTGCGGAGAAACATAATCCGCGAACAGTGGCGATACCGACAGTTGACGAAAAAGCATGGCTCATGTAATCAATTCATAGGCACCGAACAATATTGCCATTGTCGATGAAACTGCATTGCTTTCTTTTAATGCCGAGCCCAAACAGTCTTATGGTTTTAAAGGAGAAAGCACCAGCCGGGAAATGTACAAGGGTGGGGGGTCATGGTAGGCCTCCTGTGTTGCAATGCACACGGAAGCGAGAGAATTCCTTCCTTCGTCATAGTAAAGTTCGATTAAGCCACAATGTTTTAAGGGCGTTGGGCACTTTCCGAGCAATTAGAACGCATCTAAAACTGCAAACGGTAGAGTAATCCAAAAAAATAATGCATTTGCACAGGGGAACCAGCATAATTTATCCTTGTCTTTGAATCGTGTGACTTTTTCTATCGTTGCGTGAGGTTATGTTTGTCAGTGATTTATCCAAGTACATGATTTGAACATTGTAAATGCACCTTGTTGAATACATTTCGGAAATAGTTTTTTCAATGGCATTTGAAAGGTTTAAACTCTGAATAAAGGTGATTGCATGCATTAATGAGTCTTCGAATACTTTGTAACGCGGCAAGTATTTTCATTTCTGAAATACGAGAGAAGTGCCATGGCAGGAAATTGTACAAGGATAGAGTGACTGTATTGTGTTGTCATGCAGAAGGAAGTGAGAGACTTTCTCCTCTTGTTATAGGAAAGTTCGATTAGCCACGATGTTTTAAGGGCATCAGGTACTTTCTGTGCAAGTACAGGACATCTAAAATGCATACAGTACCGTAAGCCAATGAATAAAGCACTTGCACATGGGAGCCAGCATAGGTTTCTCCTCATCTTTGAATCATGCTTTCTTATCTTTCTTTCGTTGCAAGAGGTTATGTTTGTCAGTAAGTTATCCAAGTGCATTATTTGAATACTCTAAATGCACCTTCTTGGATGCATTTTGGAAATAGGTTTTTTTTTTTTTCCCATGGCATTTGAAAGGTTTAAACTGAGAATCAAGGTTAATTGCATGAAGTAACGGGCCTTAGAATATTTTGTAAGGTGGCAAGGGTTGGCACTTCTGAATTGCGAATTGGCGGGTAATTCGAAATCATGTAATTCGAAGTCCGATTTTTGAGTCGCAACGACTTTGAATTAACGAGGTTTTACTGTAATTTGTTTACAACCCCAGGATTGGTAGGCAACACAACTATGCCATAGCTTTTAATACAATTGCAGCAGTTAAAAGACAATGAACTGAAAAGAGGGCAATACAGAGATACATCAAAGCATGATTTTGCAATTATGTTTTAAAGGTGGGAGAAATATAGGAATGAGGAAGACAAAAGATGCTCTTGAGTATCATCAAATCACATACAGAAAGATAGCAACACATAATAGGATAAATGCAATGAGAGGAAGTAACAGAAAGAGACAGGAATAAAACACACATCTCCATATCTTAACACTGCCATCTTCAAATAAATGGGCTTTTTCCTTTGAAGACAAAAATGTTTGAAGATAAGGGGAATATCCTCATCCTTTCGTGCTTTGATCTATCCAAACCAGATTGTAACAATCTAAGATGGAAAGAGGAGGGAAACATATGATCAACTGATAAACTTAACATCACATCTATATATATAAAATAAGAGTTTTGTCTGTACATTGCTCAGAATTTGAAAATAATGGTATTTCTGTATCGGTTATGTCCATAGTAACAAGAAAATGCACTTTTTACTTTTCCGTAATTTCTGTCTGTCTGTCTGTCTGTCTGCCTGTATGAATGTATGTACACGCATCACGAGAAAACGGTTGAAGAGGATTTAATGAAAATCGGTATGTGAAGTCGGGGGATGAGCCTCTACAATCTAGGCCATAAATCATTTTACTCACGCTGAGTGAAATGGTAGTTTAGGGGAAGGCCTAAAATTGAATTCTCAACTATTTATGTTATTAGTGGTCTAATGAAAATCGGTATGTGAAGTCGGGGGATGAGCCGCTACAATCTAGGCTATAAATCATTTTACTCACACTGAGTGAAATGGTAGTTTAGGGGAAGGCCTAAAATTGAATTCTCAAATATTGTTGTTATTAGTAGTCCTATCTTGATGAAAATCGGTATGCAAAGTCAGGAAATAAGTCGCTATAGTCTAGGCTGTAAATTATTTTATTCACGCTGAGTGAAATAGTAGTTTAGGGGAAGGCCTAAAATGTAATTCTCAAATATTTCTTATTAGAAGTGTAGTCGATGAATGCTAGATAACTAAGGTTATATAGTATGAAATTTCCTGTTATTCATGTCTCATAAATTGTTACCGTACTGGCTATGATCACCAAGATATTCATGAATTTGAATTTTTTGTTACTAAGTCCATATCAGCGCCGAGTAACGAGAAAATGGGTAAACAGTATTTAATGAAAATCGGTATGTAAAGTCGGAGAATAAGAAACTACAGTTTACGGTATAAAATATTTTACAAATCACAGAGTCGAAAGAAAACTAAATGTGTAGGCCTACAATATAGAAAGCTCATAACACTGATCAACAATATCATTACATTGACCATTGTTTGTCGTGATGTGCTTTGTGTCTTCTGTTGCCCCTCATCTCGGGTAGATAGGATTACTGCTGCGTACAGAGTATTTTATTTCCGTCGCACCGACATAGATAGGTTTTATGGCGACGATGGGATAGGAAAGGGCTAGGAGTGACTTAGGCCTTAATTAAGGTACAGGCCCAACATTTGACTGGTGTGAAAGTGGGAAACCACGGAATACCATCTTCAGCGCGGCCGACAATGGGGTTCGAATCCACTATCTCTCGGATGCAAGCTCACAGCTGCGCACCGCTAACCACACGGTCAACTCGCCCAGTCGGACAGAGTATAACAGCCTGCCTGAATATTGATGGGAAGTAGTTGGTAAGTTAGATAACTTTCTTCTTTAGCATGCCATTCCCCTGGTTTATAAATTTTCTGATACTACTGGTATGTAACACACTGAATCATCATAGCATTCGGGCTATTCAATCCCTACTCTGAGGTACTGATTGGAATGAACAGTGTGCATATTTAGCGGGATAATAACAGATGAGTGTTCATGGCAATCTGCGGCCTGGTCATCCCAGCTCTGGAACTTTGGACTATTAGATTGGCACCGCAATCTAACCGCAGCACTGTTCGTTAAAAGTGATAAAACGTGCGGCTTTCCATTTGATCGAGTATTTTATATGATAGCATTGCTTTTAATCGCTACATTCATACTTACGTTTTTGTAATGACCTATGTTGATTTCAGTTAGGAAAACCACAAAGTCAGTCTTTCTGAGAATCCCGTAGCGAAGCACGGGTACATCAGCTAGTATCATTATAAATTATTCAATTACAGTAGAAGATGGGGGATATTGAGCAGCAGTTAATAACTGAAACATAGTCATAACTGTGCGAGCATTTGATTTCCTTTATTACGTGATCCTAGATTTCTCTAAGAGTTATACCTCAGAAAGTGTCCACCTCCGTAGCGTAACGGTTAGTGTTATTAGCTGCCGTCCTCGGGGGCCCGGGTTCGATTCTCGGTACTGCCAGAAATTTAAGAATGGCAGGAGGGCTGGTATGTGGTTGAAATGGTACATGCAGCTCACCTCCATTGGGGGCGTGTCTGAAAAGAGCTGCACTACCTCGGGATGAGGACACGAGTTTACTTTTTACCTCAGAAAGTTGGGGAAAGCCATATCTCCACTAACCTGTGCATCTTTGACTGATGATCGTGAACTGTAGTATGGGCAAGCTGAAAGTTCTTGTCCACGTTTCACCAGCTGCTCAACATCATGAATATCGACGAGCGTCTCGTCTCTCAGAGTCTCAATGGACTGCTGATTCAGGTACAGACAGCCAGTAGCACCACGAGACTTCTTCACAGACTTTCCATCTGCATCCTTTGTGGTAGTACGGCCTTTCTTCTTCTTCTGCATGTCAAGACATCTAAAAAGTTTACATTCATCTAAACTTCATCTGGAGATAAAATATGTTTTCACTATAATGTAATTATAACTCCCCTCTTTATCCAAAATAATTATTGAGATTTTAAATTTACATACATAGCTTACTCTCAGCTGTTTGTAACAAAATGCAGTTGAACCTGGTTAACATAATTTTGGTCAGGACATAAAGCACTTTTGTATGCCAATTATCTTGGTATTAGAGCACAGTCCACAAGTCATTTGAGAACACAGAATCCAAGCTGCTGTCCTGCCTCAGCAATCTGTTCAAGAATTACAGTTACAACTTTCTAAAATCAAATGCCATCCATACAAAAGTCACACTGTTCCATCTTTGCAACCGTGCTGCAAACTGAATATCTGTTTGGGAAGAAGACAACTTGAGTTCACCCTAGCTGTCAAATACTTTGAGTTCACTTTTTTCATTTAAGGACTCTCATCATTTTGTTAGCATGAAGGATAATAATAATAATAATAATAATAATAATAATAATAATAATAATAATAATAATAATAATAATAATAATAATAATAATAATAATAATAATAATAATAATAATAATAACAACAACAATAACAACAATAATAATAATAACGTTATTTGTTTTACGTCCCACTAACTACTTTTACGGTTTTCAGAGACGCCGAGGTGGCGGAATTTAGTCTCACAGGAGTTCTTTTACATGCCAGTAAATCTACCGACACAAGGTTGACGTATTTGAGCACTTTCGAATACCACCAGACTAAGCCAGGATCGAACCTGCCAAGTTGGGGTCAGAAGGCCATCGCCTCAACCGTCTGAGCCACTCAGCACAGCAACATGAAGGTTAGAGCAAGGAACACCATACTTATGATGTAATCATGATCCACCTGGAAAACACATGCAGCAACTGTGCGAAATACAGCTTTGGCACTATATTTTTCTGTGAGTGAGTATGTTTGTCATGCAGTTTGGCAACGTCTCAGGTCACAAAAGAGTTTCGTGAATAGTTTCAAACCTGCAACAGCTAAACCAAATACAGTAGAGACAATACACGACACTGAGCGAGATATCGAGGGACAGCTATTGGAGCTCACTCTAGCGGATAGACCTGAACGGTACTGATTTTGTCATAAGAGCACGTGTATTTTTGTGTGAAGTTTTTGGTGTTATTTATGCGTTTTCAGTGAGTTGACATAATTAAATAGTAGCGTGTGCCATTCCTTGATATCTCCTCTCAACATGAGGGGAAAGGTATGTGCTGTGTTTGGCTGCAGTGATTACGTAGTAGAGAAAAAATGCGTGCTCGTTCTTCAGGTTCCCTCGTGACAAGAACATGTAAGTAATATAGTGTTTGCATATATATTCTTCCAGTGACAGAGATTTTTATAGTACTTCATAATCTTCTGACCTGCTCGACCCATGTTTTAACGGGCTTAAAATATAATACGCATATTTTATTGTATAGTGCAGCAGTTAACCTTCAATACTGATGTGTTGTTGTAGGTGTGATCTGTGGGTTGTGAAATGTCACAGTAGCGATTTGGATAAAGTGTACAAGAAAGAAGGGACGTTACGCTTGTATAAGAATTATAAGATCTGTTCAGATCATTTCCAGGCCAGCGACTTTAAAAATCCTCGAGTATACAGCCAAGGGTATGTTACATTCTTACTCTAATTGTACGTAAATATTCCTCAAAGTATCACTATCGACAACATTTTCAAACTTTTCTTTCTTTTATCCCTCTTCTCAGATTAAAGCCGGGATTTTATAGATTTTCTTTCTGTTAGTAGGCTTCATGTTAAGAGGAAAATTGTCCAGCTATTAAATGTTAATTCATTGAATCATATGTGTAAGGAATGTGCCGATATTTTTATTGACAAATGTCTTAATGTGATGATACATTGTTTTTAAATGAGGAAAAAAGGCAAATCCAACCGTAAGATTTCAGGCAGGTATGCTAAAGCTAAAAAAGTAATGCATAAATGAAAGATCAAGCCATTTCACAGCAGTCCATTTCACACCTTGTTTATATGTCTAATGTCAGTCTTTGAATAATAAACTTTTAAATAATTCTTCAATCATTTATCCAGAATTGCTTTAGAAACTTCGAAGTTAATATCTCAATACCACTTTCTTTCTAGACGTAATTTATTTATCCATTTCCGTATATACATTTCCATTGATATTTGAATTTAGCGCGATTTGTTCAGGTCAAGTCACTAGGAGCGCCACCGTCGAATTGTCTCCCATTTTAGCAAGGCGAAATCCGTAAGTGTCGTGTATTGTCTCTACTGTATTTGGCTAAACTAAGCACCCTCCAGAACCAGTACTGGCAGTAAGAGTTGATACTACTGGACTGAAATAAGCCAACTTGCACCTCACAACCATGGCCAGTATAGGATAAGAAATGGTATGGCAAGAACTAGAGCCATCCTAAAAAAAGAATTAAAAAAGGATATACACAAACTAGGGCCTGTAACGGCAGTGCTTTTCAAGATTTGGAGTATCCATACCACTGCTCAAACCAACCTGTGAAAACTCAGCGTGGATTTTGACGCAGTTGGTGACAAGCCAGCTTGTGGTAGTTCCTTTGAACTTGGGCAACTTCAATATAATGAGGAGAACAGGATACAGCCAACAATGTACACACATTTTTAAGAGGAATAAAAAAAACATTATAAGGAGGAATGCATGCTAACCCAAGATGAAAACAAAAGGTGACATTACACAGAGGTTAGGGTTGAGCCGAGATATAACTATGGTAAATAAAAAAGAATTGATAACGATTATTACCAGAGGTTTCTTAAAATACTACAGTAAAACGTTAATTCGATGTCGTTGGGATGCAAAAATCGGACTTCAAATTATGTGATTTTGAATTAACCGCCGACTCATAATTCAGAAATGCCAATCCTTGCCGCATCACAAAATATTGTAAGACCCATGATTGCTTGCAATTAACCTTGAATCACAGTTTAAACTTTTCATAAGCTATGGTAAAAAAAAAAAAACTACACTTACAGAGCATTTACAAGTATTCAAATAACGCACTTGGATAACTCACTGACTAACATAACCTCAGACAATGAAAGAAAATAAAAGCATAATTCAAAGACGAGAAAACTATGCTAGCTTGCCTGTGCAAGTGCTTTATTCATTCGATTACTGCACTGTATGCATTTTAGATGGCCTGTACTTGCACGGAAAGTACCCGATGCCCTTAAAGATCGTGGCATATCAAACTTTCCTATGACGAGGGGAGAAAGTCTCTTACTTCCATCTGCATTACAACACAGTACAGTGAGACTATCTTTGCACGACTTTCTGCCATGGCACTTCTCTCGTAATTCAGAAATGCCAACCCTTGTCGCGTCACAAAGTATTCGAAGACCCATTAATGCATGCAATCACCTTGATTCACAGTTTAAACCTTTCAATTGCCACGGGAAAAAAAAAAAAAAAAAAAAAAAAAAAAAAAAAAAAAAAAAAAAAAAAAAAAAAAAAAAAAAAACAAACCTATTTCCAAAATATATCCCACAAGGTGCATTTATATTATTCAAATAATGCACTTGAATAAATCACTGACTAACATAACCTCATGCAATGAAAGAAGGAAACACACGCTTCAAAGAAGAGGATAAATGATGCTGGCTCCACTAGGCAAATGTATTTTTTGGATTACTGTACTGTTTGCATTTTTTAAATGCCTTGTACTTGCATCGAAAGTCCACAATGCCCTTGAAAACATCGTGGCTTATCAAACTTTCCCATGACGAGGGAGGAAGTCTCTCGCTTCCGTGTGCATTGCAACACAGTACAATGACCCCCACCCTTGTAAGATTTCCTGGCTGGCACTTCTCTCCTTTAAAACCATAAGTCCGTTTGGGCTTGGCATTTAAAAAAAAACAATGCAGTTTCATCGGCATTGCCAATATTGTTCGGTGCATACAAATTGATTATATGAGCCAAGCTTTTCCGCCAACTGTCGGCACTGCCAGTGTTCGCGGATTCTGCCTCTCCACACACTGCCTGCTACGTGATATTGTGCCTCGTAAATTGTGTGCACTTGGTATGGACACCAACCCTTTGATAGTGATCAACTGTCAATACGGACCATAATGAAATTCATAACCTATGATGGTAACGTTATGTCAATAAACACTTCCGTTACAGCCACATGCAGAAGATAAACTGCTCAAGTTTCTCCAGCATCTCAACAGCATCTGTGCCAAAATCCAGTTCACAATGAAGAGAGAAGAGGAGGGAGAATTTCCATTCTTGGATGTGCTTGTGAAGAGGGAAGGCTGCCGTCTAGTGCACACAGTGTACAGGAAGCCTACGTACACCAACCGCTATCTCAATAAGGACTCCCATCACCACCATGGGCGATGAGGATGCTCTTTGAGTGAGTTAAGAGATTCCATCAGTGAGATCTATAAAGTGGACATCTCGCCCTAGTTTCACAAGCTAATGGATACACCAAAACTGAGATCAAGAGGGCTGTTGAGTCTCATCCATGATTTGAAGAGAGTAAAGCAGAGAAACTTCTAAGTGATTACAGACAGGATCGGCAAGGTTTAACACATTTCAACATCAAGACCGCCTTTACAACAAAGAAAACACTCCACCAGTTATATTCGGCTAAGGACCCTCTCTCCAGCATGCAGAAAGGTTTATACAACAACCACCAAAAGCAGTGTTAACTCCAGGTTGAAAGGAAGCGTCACTGTTGTCTCATCCAACCAGAAAATCTGGACTGAAATTCTTCGTTAGTGAGGCATGCTCCCACTTTCAATCATAAAGTAACATTTGAGGAAACAACTGTTCTGGCTACCACCCACCAGTATGTCATCTCTACTACGAAGCTACTGAAACAATGAAGCATGACATCTGTTTCAAAAAGAAAGAAAAGGGCCTACAGATTAGCAAAGCTCAGCAACTGTTACTCATTGCCAGAAGACTGAATGCACTGGGACACTGGGACACACCGTGCAGGGCTTAGAATCACCAATCCGAAAGAGAAGGAAGACGAAGATGGCACTAACACCTAGGCTTCAGATGCTATAAAAGTACAGGCACCCATCAGTCTAATCTTGACTAGAGCTACCATAGTGCCCCTGGAACACTGATACTTTAAAAATATCTATGAGGCCTAACATTCTGGAAAACCATCAAAGTTTGTCATTCACAAAACTCAAAACCCTTGAAAAAAGTGAAAGCATGTCAATTTGTGCACCTTTCATTGATAAGCGACATATTGCGGAGTTTCTGTACAGCTTCGTTGATACAGTAGTTCTGTCGGGAAGCAAGAGATACCAGACGAATATCTTTGCCATACGGACTTCGCTGCACCTCACCAACAAACTGGGCCAGCTGGGAGTGGGTGCGACTACAGAAGTAGACCTGAAACATTTCAAAAATAAGTGCTGAAAAATTCAGACAGTAAACTATAGTAGTCATTCCATTTATTGTTTACACAATCTGTCTGCCAGAAAATAGGTGCATGCTCACATTTTAAAGTAGCAGGAATGGACTGATTTACACATTTGGAATTTTCAGGCAGTCACAGAAACCCCAAACTATTGATGAAGGTTAAAGAGATAAACTTTTAAGTATTAAACGTGATGATGTACATCACCTTGCTGCCATTTTTGTGTTTAGAGCTAAGTTAAAGAGTGTAAAATAGAAGTTAATTCAAGTGCTATTTCTAACAGGAACAAGGCAAGCAGTTAAAGAGGAGAGAAAAGGGAAATTTGTGGAGAAGTATCTGACTGGAGCTGTAAACAAACATGTGGAATTAACATCTCAGTTTACAATCATATCAGCATTGGCTGAATAGAGCAATTGGAAAGAATAACCTATGATAGGGAAGCTTATAACATCAAGAAAGAAGAGAAAACGTGCCTGTCCAGTGCTGGGGAATTGTGAAATCTGCTGTGTGAAGGAAAGCACACAGCTTCCTTTTTAACAGTCTTCTAACATAAACTAACTTCTGCATACTATGAACAGTGAGTGGCCCGAGTGATCTAAAAAATGTAGTTCAACGTCGCACTAACACACTGAAGTTTTTTGGCAATGCAAGGTCGGAGAAGGGCTAGGACTGGGGAGGTAGTGGCTGCGGCCTTAATTAAGGTACAGCTGTAGCGTTTGCCTGGTGTGAAAATGGGAAACCACAGCAAACTATTTTCAGGACTGTTGACAGTGGGATTCGAACCCATCAACTCCCAAATGCAAGCTCACAGCTACGCATGATCTAAAGATACCCAGATCACATCTCTTTCTGAAAGAAAAGTATTTGAAAACAAAACTACTGCAGTTATTTCACACAAATTTAAAAACCAGATGCTTAATTGCTAAATTATTCTGTAAGTACAAAAGCAAATGCAAAATACGGAGTTAAATAATTTGTTACTAAGCTCAAGTGCTGTGAAGGCAGTAAACAACAGCCTGTTGGAGGTGGTACCAGGCTGGAGGTGCAGAGTGATAATTTCATTTTTTAAACAGCAAACAGACTATACTAGAATGGAGTATAACTACCAACCAGTAGTAATATAATTTGGTGCATTTTTTACAATACGATTGCTCTTGGATGAGGAAGAACTAGTGTTTGTTTATTGCAGTTGGTAGACAGCAGGCAAGTAGTGAACTGAGAACAGTTGTCAATGGGACACAATTCATTTTAGAGACAAATTTGCTGGTGCTTCAAATGTGAAAACAATAGGGCGAATTCAGAGCAGAAACTATGTTAATCGTTCACAGGGGCCTTTTGATCAAAACAGAAAGAAAATAAAGCAAAAGAAACCACTGAACCACCAAGGACTGACCGCCTTGTCTAACAGCCGTCAAAGATTTAGCACGCTACTGTACCTGGTGACAAAACTGGATTACAAAGCACTGGACATAAACTAGTAGTAGTTTCTGGTATGGCTGAGTGCAATTATATCAATGGGCTGATCCATACTACCACTACTACTATAACAACTGTAGGATTATGACATCCAAGATATCTCACATTCATGATATCTTCCAATATGAAAGAAACTGTTGCATTTCTTATGGGGGTACTATTAATCATGTTATTTGTTAATAACTGAAAGGAAGAATCATAATAGGATAAACAAAATGTAAGGTTAGTGCTGAAAGTGGCAGCAACAGAAAGAGACAAGAACAAACATGAAAATAAAAAGACAATCTCTACATCTCATACCTGCCAACTTTACAAAACCAAAAATCAGGAGATTTTGATTTGAAAATCAGGAAAAATCAGGAGATACAATTGGTCAAAACTGCTCATTCTACATATCTTGCGCAATACAGTACCACGATATATTTATAATACTTATTGTCTCAAAGCCCTACTGTTCCTATACACGGCTACAAGGCTAAAAATTACACATCTCTATTCCCTCACAGAAAGTATGTGAGTGAGATGATCGGTCTCTGACAAGCCTACTGAAAATAGTATGAACTCATGCACTTACATGCCATCACTTAGCAAATGCATAGATTAATATATTGCATCAAGCGCCCGTGCGATTATGCGAAACGCAATACTGTTTATATCAAATAACTAGCTGATGTACCCTGAGCTTCGCCACGGAATTCTCAGAAAGACTGCCCTTATAGTTTTCCCAACTGAAGTCAACATAGATCATTACAATGCCACCAGTATGAATGTCGTGATTAAGAGAAATGCTGTCATATGATATCTTCAATCAAATGAAAACAGCACACTTTCTCACTTTTATCGCAAAGTACTACGGTAAATACAAAGTATGTTACAAGTGTTATTATTTTTATATCCACCTATTCTTTGTATATATAATATTCTTTGTATAATATAATAACACTTGTAACATACTTTGTATTTACGTACATTTCAATACGGACCTAACATGAGAATTATAACGTGTAAGAAGTACTACGGTGTCGATCTAACATTTCAAAGTTTCAGAGCTTGAATGACCAGGCTGCAGACAATCGCGAACACTCCTGTGTAATTATTCCATTTAAGTGTGCACACTGCTCATTCTAAACACTGCTTCAGAGTAGGGATCAAATAGCTGGAATACTATGATTATCCAGTGTGTTACATACCAGCAGTATCAGAAAATTTATGAACCAGAGGAATGGCATACTAAAGAAGAGAGAGATCTAACTCTCCACTCCCCAGCTACTTCCCGCCAATATTCAGGCAGGCTGTTATACTCGATACACAGCAGTAATCCCCCATGGCAGGAGAATAAACAAAGCACATCACAACAAACAATGGTCAATGTAATGTTCTTGTTGATCAATTTTATGAGCTTTCTATATTGGAGGCCTTCACATTTAGTTTTCTTCCAATTCTGTGATATTAGAAGATCTAATGTAAAGTGAGTCGTCCTTTTTTTTTCATGACTCCCTCTTGTATTATTATTCAAGCAATCGTTCCTTCATGACTTTTTTCTCATTAATGTGTAACATATTTTTCATTGTAATCCATGTATGAATAGATAATGTTTCAGGTTACCTAACAAGGGGCGAAACATGTCCCTGAGAAGTGTATACAGTATTATGGAGATTTCATCCACGAAGCATGTGGCTTGTACGGAATAGGTGGTGATAATAGAATAAATTATTTTTGTGATAATTTGCTCAAGTCAGTTTCAATACGGATCAGTCATGACAACTGTCTCTTACAAAACTGAATAAGACATAAATAATCGGCAATTGTATTCTCTATAACTTTTGTTATGTAGTACTTTTCAATATGACCAGTAAGACAGGTAATTAAAAATTAAATTTTGGCACCTTCCCCTAAACTACCATTTTGAACAGAATGAATAAAATTATTTGTAGTGCAGACTGTAGTTCCATATTCCCCGACTTTACATAAAATTCTGTTCACACATTTTCTCGTACCTCGATGCTGATATGGACTTAGCAAAAAATATCCAAATTCATGAATATCTCTCTATAGCCAGTACAGTAAAAATGTATAAGACATAATTGATAGGAAATTTAATAATATACAACTTTAATTATGCAGTATAATCGATATGGCCAATAACAACTTACATATTTGAGAAATACATTTTAGGCCTTCCCCTAAACTACCATTTCACTCAGCGTGAATAAAATTATGTATGGCCTAGATTGTAAATTCTCTTCAGCCGTTTTCTCGTGATAAGCGTGCGTACGTACATACAAACATACAGACAGAAATTACGAAAAATTAAAACGTGCATTTCCCCTTGTTACTATGGTCATGACCGATACGGAAATATCTTTCTTTTTAAATTCTGAGCAATGTAAAGACAAAACTCTTATTTTATTTATATTGAGATAAATTAAAATTAGTCAAAATTGTCTCCAAATGGCTCCTGAAATCTCTAGAAAAGTCAGTAGTCGTTATCATTGAAATTCTGTCATTAAGTTACTAAGTAAGACCAAATACAGTACTGTATTTGGTAAGACTCAATATCTAGCGACTAGTCTCTGGAATTGACCAAAGAGAATGGAATCGACTAGACTGATGCGAACGAACACGAACAGAGTACGCGAGAACGAGAGATTGACAATCGATATACAGGTTTCAATAAAGATCGCACATTCGCGCACATTTCTCACATTAATAAACGTCGATATTTCATTTGAAAGCGGCCAATGAGCGAAGGACTTCCGGCCACAGGTGTAAAAAACTGAAATGGCGGGATGTGAAAACAAATGTTTTATGTTCACCAAAAAAAGCTAAAATCGGGAGAAATAATAGAATAATCAAGAGGCGGGAAAAACTCTCGAAAATCGGGAGTCTCCCGCCTAAATCGGGAAAGTTGGCAGGTATACAATCTCCATTAAATAGATCGGCTCTCCCCTAATCAATCCCAATTCTTCAACCATTTCTTCTCAACTCCAAGAAGCCCATTTCTCCTTTCCAGCTTCATTAGGAAGGCAGGTTTCTGCATTCACTGAGGGGCCATCATGAGTCATCTTCAGACTTGATGTGGGAAGTGTAGGATAGTAAGATGGGAAAAGGGAGAAACAAAACAATTTTTTTTTTTTTTAAAGTAGCACACATTACCTTACATTACATTGGAAATCCACAAAATCCATACTAGGATTGTTCCACAGTTAAGAGAAACAAAGCTATCATTACCTTTGTTCCTTCAAACTCTTCATCTTCTTCAAGTTCAGGGTCCGAACACTCATCATTATCAGAATTTATAGGACAATCCTCCAACAGAATGTCCAAATCATCCAAGTCAGGATCAACACCTGGTTCATCTAAACTTGCACCTTCCATCTTTGGTACTCTCGAAAACTTCTCCATGTTCTTCTCCTTAGCCTGTAATGCAAATCATGTAGTGAATTTTAGAAATGTCAGCATCAAAAGACAAAACCATTAATATAGTACAGTAGAAATTCCAATTCTCCATTTTTTTAAATCTTTAAGTCGCACTGACACAGATAGGTCTTATGGTGACAATGAGATAGGAAAATGCTAGGAGTAGGAAGGAAGTGGCCGTGGCCTTAATTAAGGTACACACCGGGTGAGTTGGCCGTGCGGTTAGAGGCGCGCGGATGTGAGCTTGCATCCGGGGGATAGTGGGTTTGAATCACACTGTCGGCAGCCCTGAAGATGGTTTTCCATGGTTTCCCATTTTTACACCAGGCAAATGCTGGGGCTGTACCTTAATGAAGGCCACGGCCGCTTCCTTCCTACTCCTAGACCTTTCCTATCCCATTGTCGCCATAAGACCTATCTGTGTCCGTGCGACGTAAAGCCAATAGCAAAACAAAATTAAGGTACAGCCCCAGCATTTGCCTGCTGTGAAAAAAGGGAAACCACGGAAAACCATCTTCAGGGCTGCCGACAGTGTGGTTCAAACCCACTATCTCCCGAATGCAAGCTCACAGCTGTGCACCCCTAATTGCACAGCCAACTTGGTCAGTTTTTCCATTCTTTGGACAAATCATAATCATGTTATTCACTTTTACTTCACACATAAGCTGCATCCATGCCTTTGCTGGCGGGACCTAGTGTTTACAGTGTACTATGTCTTCTGGTATGAGCTAGAGCAATTTTGTCACTTTCATTCGTCTGTCTCAGCTTCATCCTTGGTTTGGACAAAATGAAAGTGACCGAGGTATGAGTGATGCTAGTAATGCCATTCCTTATGCAGCCAGTCCCTGCTATGAATGGTGTGAAAATGTTGCTCATAGGGTCGGTTGGTGCATGCATTCCAGTGGGCTTAGCAGACTGATATGTAATAGCAACTTCTGGCTCACTGAGGAAAGCAACGGGAAACTACCTCACACCTCATTTCCATAGTACGCCTCTTCAGTGATGCCTAGGCCATCTACGACAGCTTCTGGCGGAGCTGTTGAGGATCCGACCAGCCTTTGGACTGAGGACTAAACATACATACACAAGCTACATCCACGGTGTCTGGTTTATGACCCCTAGTTTGTAGCTTTGACTCCAGCTCTGATGGTCAATCTTTGAAAGGCAATCGAATATCTGGGCTGTCCATGTCTTTGTTGTTGGTATGTGAAAGATCTCTGGTGGTGCACTCGATTGTCACCCGACAAAATTAAATTACAAATGTTCGTCTCGCAAGCCTTCACACACTGATTTCTAACAGGATATCACCAAATATGAGTCACCATTGCTTGAACCAGCCTCCTTGTCCTTGCAGTGTGTGCTCGTCCCTGCCCCGTGTGGCCATCAATGGCGCCAACCTCGGTGAACCTCCTAACAGTTTGAAACGCAACCATCCTGCTGATTTTCAGCTCCTTAACCTTGTAATACCCACAGTAATTGTGCTTCATTACTGGTACGAAGAATTTCCGTAACATCAGCTTATTCCCTTTTGTTCAATTTATACCATTTACATTGTTTCATATTTGACATAAAATATTTATAACAATAGAATACATTTGAAGATACAGGGGGTCCAAGTGTTGACCTTCTCTATTACTATCCACTAGGACACATCTGCCACAGAATCGTGAGAAGAATGGATGACTTAAAAAAAAAAGAAACTTCTTTCAATGTTTTTAAACTCAGCCTATGAGTACAATTAGAAATGCAAGTATTTCAATCTATGAGGATTGGGGCAAAAGTCATGGCAATCAGTTTTTTCTCGTAAATATGTGAACGGATCACAAACGTATATGTGTCGTGTGGAAGTTCTGCAGGCATAGTGTGTATGCAGAACAGATGGCTCTGTGGTAGCTGGTAGTAGCACAGCTAGGGCTGTGAAATCAGTCAGTTGGTGAGTGCCATGCGAGATGGGAGTAACCCATGTTGAGCAGCGCGCTTACATAAAAATAACCGTTCTCCGAGAGAGAAATGAGATGGAATGTCACAGTTATTATTATACAATCTTCCTGCAACAGCTGCAGATTGCCCAAAGACAAAGAGTACCTTAACAACAATAATGGACGTGGATATAATAGACAATGTGATCGCATGATGCCGAATGCAGGCAATCGAGTGAGGCACGTCAAACATCTATTTGAGGTCCGCAAGCATGGTTCTTGAAGATCATGATGGACTTCTTGAGTGTGGTAATCGCGATGTTATAGATAAAATCTCTATTCAGCCCAAAGGTATTGCAGAAGTTGACAAAAATGTAGGTATGGTTCCTCGAGCCCTTGGGAATAATGCCTGCACGGTGGGTAGGAAAGTTTCAGCAAGGACGTGTGTCAACCAGTGATGAGCAATGTTCAGGACAACCTGTCAGTGTGCGGACCGACGTGGCACGTGCCGTCATTGAGCAGCTCCTGGATGAAGACAGACGATGGACACTGCTGGAGTTAGAAAGAGCAAGTGGCATCGAGAAACGCACCGTCCACAGGATATTTCGTAATGAGCTGCAACTGCGCAAAATCACATCGCGGTGACGGAAGTTCAAAGGTGGGTGCGCTATGCAATATGCTCCGACCACCTTGCACGCTGGCAAGAGGAAGGCGATCAATTCTTATCACGAATAATCGCCATCGATGAATTTTGGGCCAGAGCATACGAACCCGAGCTGAAACGTCAGTCCGCAGAGTGACGACATGCTGGATCACCCCAAGGAGGCAGAAGGTCCGTCAGAATCCTTCCCCAGTCAAATTGATGGTGATCATCGCGTATGATGTCAGGGGTCATTGTTTGCCACTTTGTTCCACATGGCAGAACAGTGACCGCACAGTACTACAGGGACTTCCTGGTGAGGTACGACGTGGCATTCGGGAGAAACGTCCGGATCTTGTGGACAGTGCAATAATCCTGCATGACAATGCAAAACCACATAAAGCTGAGTGTGTAGGGCAGCTACTGCGACATTGGAGATGGGAAGAATTGGAGCACCCACCGTACTCTCCCGACATTTCGCCCTGTGACTTTGATCTCATTCAAAAGATTACGGAACCACTACGTGGTAGGCGGTTTGCAACACGAGAGGACATTGCTAATGCTGTGCGCCAAAAGGTGATCCGATTCACACATGGTGCGGCAAATGCTGAGGCAGATGGTATTCAGCGCCCCCCACATCATTGGCAACATGTGGTGTCAGTAGCAGGGGACTACTTTGAGGGTCTTTAGGCCCAGGATAGTCATGTCAACTTTATGTGTACTGTGTTGTCATTCTTTTGCACCAGGAAGGCCATATTGCTCTATATACTACCGTAATAAATTAGTGTGTTACGATATTTCAGTGCTATTCATTGTCCATACATGTAGTTAACACCTTGTCCTTTCGTCTATATGTCACATTTTCCAACCGGACTGGTATCTTCAAGAAAAAAAAAAAAAAAAATAGTTGCCATGACTTTTGCCCCAACCCTCATATATATAATAAGACTTTTGTCTGTACATTGCTCAGAATTCGAAAAGAATGGTATTTCTTATCGGATATGTCCCCAGTATCAAGGAAATGCATTTTTTACTTTTCTGTAATTTCTGTCTGTCTGTATGAATGTATGTACACGCATCACTAGAAAACGGCTAAGGATAATTTAATGAAAATTGGTATGCGAAGTCGGGGTATAAGTCGCTACAATCTAGGCCACAAATAATTTTATTCACGCTGAAAGAAATGGTAGTTTAGGGGAAGGCCTAACATTTAATTTTCAAATATTTTTGTTATTAGTGGTCCCATATTAATGAAAATTGGTATTCAAAGTCGGAGTATAAGTCTCTACAATCTAGGCTATAAATAATTTTATTCACGCTGATAGAAATGGTAGTTTAGGGGAAGGCCTAACATTTAATTTTCAAATATTTATGTTATTAGTGGTCCTATATTAATGAAAATTGGTACTCAAAGTCGGAGTATAAGTCTCTACAATCTAGGCTATAAATAATTTTATTCGCGCCGAGTAAAATGGTAATTTAAGAGAAAGCCAAAAACTTAATTCTTAAATATTTACGTTATTAGTGGTCCTATCTCAATGAAAATTGGTATGCATAGTCGGAGAATGAACCACTACAATATAGGCTATAAATCATTTTATTCATGCTGAGTGAAATGGTAGTTTACTGGAAGGCCTAAAATTGAATTCTCAAATATTTATATTATTAGTGGTCGTATCGATAAATACTACATTATCAAAGTTATATAGAATTAAATTTCCGACCATTTATCTCTTATACATGTTTACTGTACCGGCTATAATAACACAAATATTCATGAATTTGTAATTTTGTTGCTAAGTCCATATCAACGCCAAGACAAGAGAAAATGGGTTAACAGAATTTAATGAAAATCGGTACATAGTGTCAGGGAATATGAAACAACAGTCTAAGCTATAAACAAATTTATTCACCGTGGATGAAATTGTAGTTTAGAGGAAGGCGCTTAATATGTAATTTTTAAATACCTATGTTAATGGTCCTATCGGAAAGAACTACATAACAAAAGTTATAGAGAATACAATTTCTGATCATTTATGTTCTACTTAGTTTTACCGTACCGACTATGGAAAGAGTGGTATTTCAGATTGATCAACAATAACATTACGTTGACCATTGTTTGTTGTGATGTTCTTTGTCTCTTATGCTGCCTCTCAACTCCGATAGATGGGATTACTGCTGCGAACCGAGTATAACAGTCTGACTGAATATTGGCGGTAAATAGCTGGGGAGTTAGAGAACTTTCTTCTTTAGCATGCCATTCCTCTGGTTCATACATTTTCTGATACATCTGATACGAAACGCACTGGTTCATTATAGTATTCCAGCTATTCGATCCCTACAGTGACGCGCTGTTTTGAATGAGCAGGGTGCATACTTACGGCAGAGGCTTAGTAGTAGTAGTAGTAGTAGTAGTAGTAGTAGTAGTAGTAGTAGTAGTAGTAGTGTGGCCTGGTCTAGAATAACAATTTAGGCCTATTCCAAATTATAGCACCGCAATTCACTAAATAACTCAAAATTCAACCCTGAAAAGAGCCTTTTCTTAAGAAAAACTTCTTCCTCTTCACTTTTATTAAATTCTACATTCATTTTATTCCAAATTAGCAGTGAAGGGGGGTTTCTCCTCTGGCGTGGAGGAAAAATTTGCCTCCAAGTCAGATAGATTTTTCCGCCGCCAGTGTAGTCAATTAAGATTTTCCGACTCATCGGGTACTCCTAGGAAACAGATTAGTAAAAGGGCATAGTTTTTGCCCTGGGAGTCTCCACTATTCGACCCTCTCCCCACCGAAAAAAGACGAAGAGAGTTCATGGATCACGGCTGTCTGCGGCTTTGATCATTCCAGCTCTGGAACTTTGGACTGTTAGATCGGCAGCATTCTTCTGTTCCTCAAAAGTGAGAAAATGTGTGGTTTTTCATTTGATCAAGTATTTCGAGCATTGCATTTAATTGCGCCATTCCTACTGACGTCATTGTAATGACGTATGTTCATTTCAGTTGGGAAAACTACTAAGACAGTCTTTCTGAGGATGTAAAAATGTAGGTGGAGAATGAGTTTGTACCATTATAATGAAAACTCCCCAACCTGATTGTGACTGGTGGTAGGCAAGCAGACCTACCATTACAATGAAAATTCCCTAACTCAGTCTTCATATGAGAGAAGACGTTGGGTGACTTCCCCGTCACGTTTCTAGGGTAACGTTCAGAGCTATGCAATTTAATACAATCTTGCTCAAACACGTACAATACCTAACCTAGAATTCTGTATACAATGTAAAATTCCATAGCGAAGCATGGGTACATCAGCTAGTATTAGAATAAAAACAAAAATTATTGCAATGGTTTACTCATAGGTAACCAAGGATTAACACAAGCAATTGAATGGTAAAACTGAGTTGCTAATATGCATGATAATTTTCATTAGTTTGTCATGTACTTCAATTTTTTATTTTTATTTCAGAGCTTCTTATGTAAACATACAATAATTACTTTCAACATAATGTAGTGAATGTACATGTTTATAAGAAGAAAGTCATGAATTTTTGTTCTAACACTTCCTGTGACAAATATGTAATGCAGCGTATGGTAGGGCTAAGGGCTGTGAAAGTCTACAAACTGCAGCATGATTTTTGTTACCAGACACTCCACGACAGAAACTTCAGCAAAACATACTTTCTCTTCTACAGCTGAACTCACAATGGCTACCCTAATGCTTCTTACAAGGGTGGTACTCATAACTGAATATACAATCTGTATCAACATTTTGTAACACTGTTACAACATTGAAAGTTCATTTTTATATGAATACTGAACTGCTTAATTCAAATTCAAAATACCATGTTAGAGCTCATGTATTTTCAAAAAGTTATGTTTAAGGATGATGGAATGCTGCCTGGCTAGAAGAGAAAAGCAGTGCAGAATCATGCTGAGCTGGAAATGGAACTGTAGTTCTTGCGAAGCTAAGAAAAGGTCCAAACTCCTGGCCGCCTGATAATTTGTTCTTTGAACAGTCTTCAAGATAGCGAACTTGAGTTTCAGTAACTGGGAAAACACACTTGTTAGGCCCAAACCCAGAATCCACGTGAGTTGATTGACAGCTGTCAGCATATGAAATGATTACAGAACTGAGGCCAGTCTGTTTCACTTAAACTGTGAAATATTTAAATTATGAAGTGTACTGTGTTAAGTTCAGAACTGTTTGCAAGTTTCATATCTTTGCTTAACCTTTTAATTGCAGAGTTACCAGCTGACTGTTTGGTACCTCAGTGCTGAGTTTTTTCATTCGTATGTAAAAAAAATTGTAGAATCCTCAATTTTTAATTTTTTTTTTTTTTTGCTAGGGGCTTTACGTCGCACCGACACAGATAGGTCTTATGGCGACGATAGGATAGGAAAGGCCTAGGAGTTGGAAGGAAGCGGCCGTGGCCTTAATTAAGGTACAGCCCCAGCATTTGCCTGGTGTGAAAATGGGAAACCACGGAAAACCATTTTCAGGGCCAATTTTTAATTTATCAGTGGGGTGATTAGCTTAAAATGGTTATAAATATTGGTTCTTTATAAACCTAAATGCAAATGGAAAATCCTACATTTATGTTCAATATTAAATAGGGCTAGGATTTTCATGATGGAGCACATATTTTTTGGTAAGACTGATAATGATAAGTAGGAACCTGAAAAAATCGCATTTGCGATAAATGCAATTTTTTGAATCTTGTAGTGAATCCAAGACTACGGAAATTCTAATGTTGATTAAAATCATTTTTAAGCATTAATAGAAGTGCAAAAATATGCTATTTTACTGGCGAAAACAACGTATTTTGGCAAAATTGTCAGAAATAATAAAAATATGATGCATAAATTTTTGGCCATTCCAATCAATGAAGAAAAGTAGCCGATCGATTGCTGCTTGCTGACTTTAATCGATATTTACAATGGGAATAGCAAGGGGAATAAGATCTGTATCAATTATTATCGAAATGTAAATCAAGTGTCACGGAAATAACGAGAGAGACGCAGCGTTGTTTTCCTGTTGTTCAAAACTGAAACTAGTGAAGAGTAGAAAGTCGAG
The DNA here is from genome assembly GCF_040414725.1 of Anabrus simplex. Taxonomy (NCBI): domain Eukaryota; kingdom Metazoa; phylum Arthropoda; class Insecta; order Orthoptera; family Tettigoniidae; genus Anabrus; species Anabrus simplex. The sequence continues at coordinate 84,165,778 of NC_090275.1, forward strand.
TGATCGTTTAGGTTATGGGGCGCAAGACAAAAACTGCTCACGAAAGAGCTCAGCAATATACAAAGGATGGTTTATATGCCACAGATTCAGCGACAGTGTTTTGCAACTATTGTAATTGCCGAGTTGGGTGGGAAAAAAAAGACAGCATTGTGAAACATGTTAAATCTGAAAAACACGTGGGTAAGTGACGTGATAATGAAAGTTCAACCCCTGCTGCTAGTACGTCTCAAAGAAAGCAATCTTCTGTGCTTACACAGTTAGATAGTTGTAAATGACGAAAAATTTCCAGAGATAACTTCTCGAAACGCACAGTTGAAGTATTTCCAAAGCAAATATACCTCTGGAAAAGCTGGAAAGCAAAGAGCTAAGAGCCTGGATTACTGAGTTTTCAAATGAAGAGCTGCCATGTGTGAGAACTCTACGTAAAGTATATTTACCAGGTAAGTTTCGATTTCATTGATCGGGTACAGTTTAGGTATTGCGACATCGAAACCACGCGCAAAATTGAAGGATACCGAATGCGAGTGCAATTTCCATATCGAACTATATTACCCATACCCAATTGATCCAGTAATTTTAAATTATTTTCTTATAATTTGAGGTCTTTCTTCCCTTCTAGAAGTTGCATCTGACCACCAGAAAAGAACAGCAGAGACTCTTAGTGGGGAAGAACATCAACATACTCTGTGATGAAACTACAGATAGAATGGGCCGTTCTGTTTTTATCATCATATTCCAAGTCCCACCCGGATCGAAAAGAGAGCTGCACGTTGTTTCTGTGAACTATCTTGATGCAGGAAATGCTACAAACTGTTCTCGTGCTGTTTTAGAAGCTCTGCTCGGTTATAGTTTACCATATGATGCAGTTAAAGTGTTTGTTAGTGACAGTGCCCCGTGCATGACCCAGTGTTATGAAACATTAAGTGTGGTCATAAGGGATCACTTAATGCATGTACAGTGCTGGGCACATAAGATCAACTTGGTTGGCAACAGTTGGGTCGCAGTGATCACAGATTTAAATCATGTGGTTGCGATGGTAGTCTGCATTTTTGAACACAAGAAAGCAAAAATATAATTATTTAAAATTCTTAACATCAAAGTATGGTGCTTCAAACGAAGCAAAGCCTTTTCCTGCACCTGTCAAAACTCAATGGAATAACTGGTTCAGGCTGCCTTCTATTTCAGTGCTTACTTTACTGATGTTACATTTTTCAAGATGTCTGACATGAAAGACATCAACAAATGTGGTATTCAGTACCTGACTGATCTGAGTGACCGAGAAGTGAATAGGCTTCACTCCCACATGGTTTTTGTCACAGATCCTGCAGCTGGATTGGTTGACCTCCTTACTGAACTTGAAAGGTCTCTGTATCCTACCTCTCATCTCCTTTACCCAAACTGCATAACTTTGATGCCAGTTTTACCTTAATTTGTGAGGCAACTAATGATGCTTTGATTAAGCTCACTCCTCTACAGCAGGCGGCATGTAGAGACACATTTGTCAAAGCTGCTCATTCTTCACAGTGCAAGCTAGCCACATTGAAATCGAAAGACCCCAACCATAAGCATTTTGTGTCAATTTCTCAAGCTTTGTATTCAAAAAATATAATTTTGAATAACACTGATAAATTAGATGAGCTTGAGAAATTGTTTGGAGTAACAGATCTCTCACGAAATGATATCTGGTCTGGTTACTGTTCTCTGAAACATGCAATTCAAACCCAGATGAAAGAAAGTGAAAAATGTGATGTCATGCCATCAACTGCAGTTCAGACAGAGTTCAGCATATTTGCTAAATACTGTCTTGAGTTGCTGTGGACCCCAACAAACAATGTAGATAGCGAGTGCGTGTTGTCTCATTACAACACAGTGGTTACAGACAGATGGTGCAATTTGAAAAACAGCAATGCCGAAGTAGACAATGATTTCGTATGAATAATGAATTTGTATAGTGTGTGAACCAAGGACAATAATTGCGCTTCCTAAACTTGGAATCGTTAAAATTAATAATACCGTGCGATTATTTTAACTTTGTAAATTGATGCTAATTTTGGAAAAAGAGATGCTACTTTAGGAAAAAGTAGATGCTAATTTTGAAACAAATAGATGCTAATTTTTCAGGTCCCTACTGATAAGTTCCTTAGATATATATATAAATGCTTGTTATGTAAAAAGTAATCGAATGATAGTATTTTGTTAAGTCATATTTAGGCATAAATGGTCATTTCTATGTGATAGAGCATCTTTTAGATAGTAAATGGTCATATTCGTCATATTTTCACTCTTTCAAATAGTAAAGACCTTTTTTCATTCAGTTTCTTCCGTGTTCAATTGAGTTGTTGTATTTCTCAGAATTACACATCGCATTTTGTGGAATTCACAATATGGACTTTACCCTTGCGCAACAGTGAGCAGGTAGCTACTTAAGCCTGTCCTTCGTAATCTGGTGTGTCTCAGAGGTTATTGAATTTTGTTGAAGTCGGAAGTGTGTGTTCTGTGTAATATAGAAGGAAAAAAAGACTAAAGTGAGCAAAGTATTCGAGTAAAATTACAATAGTTTGTATCTCAATATGGTGAGAAAGTGTTCTCAAGTGATGGTAAAATACTGTATTGTAAACTGTGCGATGGAAGAGTAACTGCGGAGGAGTCATTTAACATTCAGCAGTATGTGGCAACAGAAAAACACAAACTTGGAGTACAACGAATTGAAAATGGAAAGACACTAGAGCAAATGCTCCTAGGAGAATCTCACCAATCTTATTCACCATTTTGTGAAGAAGTTTGTACAGCCTTTCTTTGTGCCAACATTCCCTTAAATAAGCTGAATCATCCAAAATTTTGCGAATTCTTAGAAAAATACACCGGCAAATCTCTTCCTGATCCTTTCATTTTAAGAAAGATCTACATCAGCCGAAGCTACGAAAATACTATGCAAGAAATCAGACAACGGGTTGCAAATAAGAAAATATGGGTATCAATTGACGAAACTACGGACTCTATGGGAAGATATTTTGCGAATGTCATTGTGGGGACTTCGGGAGAAGATGGTCCAAGTGAAACATTTCTAATAAACTGTGAACATTTAGAAAAAGTCAATTTTTCTACCATTAGTAAACTGTTTCACAGATCTATGCATTCCATATGGACCGAAGGCATTCAGCATGACAATGTACTGCTCTTCGTAACAGATACTGCGCCTTATATGGTGAAAGCTGCCAAATCACTAAAAGTATTATATAGTAAAATTGTGCATGTGACTTGTTTAGCTCACGCCTTACACAGAGTTGCAGAAGAGATTCATAGTCAATTCAGTGAGGTTGATAAACTGATTCGGTGTCTCAAGAAGGTCTTCTTGAAAGCACCTTCACGTGTTGCTTCATTCAAGTTGCTAGCTCCAGACATTACCTTGCTGCCTTCCCAATTTTGACAAGATGGGGATCCTGGATTGAATCCTGCAACTATTACTGCCAGAACGTCAATGTTGTGAAAAGTATCATTGATTCATTTGATAGCAGTAAAGCCGCTTCAATTGGACTAGCCCAGGAATTAATGTCTAATTCTGACATGTCAGGTCAACTTTCATACATCAAATCAAATTTTCGTTTTCTTCCTGCTACTATAACTGCTTTACAGCAATCAGAAGTGCCACTAATGAAGCAAATAGAACTAGTGAAAAAGATAGAACGTTGTTTGTGGTAAAGTGGGGCAAGAAGTATCAAAGAAAATGGAAAAGGTGTTAGTAAAAAATGAAGGGTATCACATATTGTGTTCCATTTCAATGATTTTGTTGGGTGAAAAGTTTTCTTTTAATAATTTAGAATTAGATTCAAATGATACTGTTCATTTCAAATATGCTCCTCTTGTGTCAGCTGAAGTAGAACGAAGTTTTTCAAAGTACAAGGCTTTGTTGGCTGAAAATAGGAAATTTTTTTTTTTTTTTGGAAAATTTGTACAAGGTATTTATTGTATATTGCAACTCAGGGCTCATAAACTGAATATACAGAAGCACATGAAAATAAGCGCAGCATGCGTTAACTATGTACTGACAATTTTAATAAAATAAGAAGCACACTACAATATCAAATTGCATAGTTTAACTTCTCTTGTGCATTTCATTCATAAATAAATGGTTCGTTGTCATAAACTGACTTATTAATTGATTTTACAACTGGAATTTTACCTCAAATATACCGTATTTCACGGCATAATCGTCGCCACCGCGTAATCGTCGCATCCTTTATTTTCAATACAAAAATCGGACTTTAAACCTTTAATTACATAATCGTCGCACGTCCAAATTTTGTTCACTAATCTGGTTAAAAGGTAAATGGAACTGCAACGTAAGTTGCACATGAATGCACAATTTAAATACGTGTATGGTTTATGGGCAATTTGGCAACACAGTCACGTTTGCGACATGTTGCACAACGTATAAATAAATAATACCGGTATATGTATGACGCATGGCTTACCGGTAGACTATCGGCAGTTTGACAACGTGGTCGCGAGACAGTGTACTATTTATTCACCACCTACATATTATGCTTACCGGTAGGCTATCGGCAGTTTGACAACGTGGTCGCGAGTCAGTGTACTATTTATTCACCACCTACATATTATGAGTTCCCATTTGAAATACGTAAGGCTGTAAGTTATCGCTTATCGGCAACGTCGCCAGGAAATACCGGCTAGGTAGGTTGAATGGACCTCGACCCAGCCCTCAGATACAGGTAAAATTCCCTGACCCGGCCGTGAATTGAACCCGAGGCCTCCGTGTAAGAGGCAAGCACGCTACCCCTACACCATGGGGCCGGCTCCTGTGTTATTGCGCACGAAGTGAAATCCAAGACGATAACGCAGATTTATACGGAATTATTCAGCCGAATTATTTACGATGTCTCAGTTGTCATCGCTAGACTCTTATCTTACAACTACGTCATAAGTGTCCGGGCATGGGATGAAAACTTTTATCCAAGCAGTCAAGATAATTATTATCCAATGCTATTAAAGTTTTATTTTATATACTCGTCAGTAATGTAATGTAAAATCATCAATAACTCAGAAGAAATATTAACCTAATTACCGTATGTTTAAAAGAAATTGAAAAAAATGAATGTTTGTTACTGACGTCTCGGAATACAGTCAACTATACAGTAGATCTACACCGCGCTAGCTAGAGCTCCAGTTTGCGAGCTTTGCGCAAGCGCAGTAGTGTGTCGCAACCAACGAGCTAAACTGATAAATTGTTGCATGCTTCCTTGCTGCCTAACAGTATTGGCTGCTCTGGAATGGACAGATCACAGATGCATTTATTTGTTTCAGATTTACGTGATTACTGTAGACATGTGTGCGTGAGAATTTAAGTTTTTAATTTGTGTTTTGGGTGTTTGCAGAAATAATTTGTTTTAATAGTGAACAATTACGGAAAGTCATTTATATCGCAAAACATTAACGTGTGAAGAAGCATTTATAAGCGATTATGGGTAAATATAGAAACTATTCTGCGGGCTTCAAGCTAAGCGTAATTGCCTTCGCTGAACAGCACGGGAACAGAGCTGCAGAAAGAAAATTTTCTGTGAGTGAAAAGTTGGTGCGTGACTGGCGGAAAGTAAAAAACAAGCTAAAAAGCACAAACCCTTCTAGACGCGTGTTTAGAGGTCCTAAAACAGGGAAGTTTCCTATAGTTGACGAAGAAGTGTTTAGGTACGTCAGTGAAATACATAACAATGGCTGCAGTGTATCATATGAAATGTTACAAATTAAGGGACAGGAGGTAGCGCGCAAACACAACATACCGGTAACTCAGTTTAAGGCGACTCGTGGGTGGATTAAGGGGTTCATGCGACGACACAATCTGTCAGTGCGAAGGAGAACAACACTAAGCCAAAAGTTGCCTGCTGATTACACGGACAAGATTGTAAATTTTCACCGATTTGTCATACGTTTGCGCAAGGAAACTTCGTACTTGCTTTCTCAAATCGGTAATGCCGATCAGACTCCAATCTTTTTTGATATGCCTCGCAACAGCACTATTGCGCTAAAAGGATCACGGAGTGTATTAATGAAAACCAGCGGTAGTGAGAAGTTGCGATGCACGGCAATGCTAGCCATTACAGCTGACGGGAGAAAGTTGCCGCCTTACATCATTTTCAAGAGGAAAACGATGCCTAAGAATATACAGTTTCCCCGTGGAATTCATGTACGAGTGCAACCAAAGGGTTGGATGGACGTAGAACTCATGCTGGACTGGGTTAAACAACCAGCTCTGCTTGTTTTAGATAGTTTCCGAGGTCACCTCGTGAACGAAGTGAAGCAAATTCTCACTACAAATAAGACACGACAGATAGTCATTCCTGGTGGCCTAACATCTGCTTTGCAGCCACTAGACGTATGTGTTAATAAACCCTTTAAAGACCACTTACGTCGATTTTACAACGAGTGGATGATGAGCGGCGATCAGCAATTGATGCCCGCCGGAAATATCAGGCGTCCACCCTTGGACTTGTTATGCTCGTGGGTGAAGAAGAGTTGGGATCTTATACCACCTGAACTAGTCTCCAAGAGCTTCAAAAGGACTGGGATTTCGAATGCACTAGACGGTTCCGAAGATGACGCAGTGTGGCAGGGAGACGAAGAATCTGATACTGGTATTAACAGAGGCAAGGACGGCGCATCAGATAGCGAAACCTGCGATAGCGACACCGAAGATTTGAATAAATTGCGTACCGGTAAGTCCGCATTTCACAACAAAGCGATAATTTTTTGCAAGTGTAATATTTTAACTTTAATACTCAAATTAATGACAAATTAACTTAATACGTTCATTTTTATTTTCAGGTTGGAAAAACGTTCGCCGAATTGTTGCGAAAAATTATGAATTTTGTTTTAGACTATTTTAATTATTTTGATGTATAAACGCGAGTATTACGTGTGCATCTTAAATTTGTATCAAATACAATTTAGTTATAAATACATTTTTTGAGTAATACAAATACTGGTATTAAATATTCATCGTATAATGGTCGCACCCTACAATTTTTTTTCGAAAATTTTGGTATAAAAAGTGCGACGATTATGCCGTAAAATACGGTAATACTGTTAGATTATATTTTTTACGTTATGGTGCATATTCTGGTAAATTTTAGGTCATAAAGGCATTTTTTTTCTGCGCATATTATGGTGATTTTAAGGTCATTAAAATCCTAGCCCTATATATTATATTGAGAGAAAACAAAATTACACTTTTTATGCCCACGTGTACATCATCTTTATACAAAGTAAAGAGCCCAAAATAAAATTATTTCCTAAAATCTGTTGGCAAGTAATACATGTAACTCCTTATAAGTACATACCCATATAATCCCAAATACCACCCGCATTTTGGATGCAGGTCGTATTCAAGCCGTTCATTCTCATAAATATTTACTACTTTTACATGGAGTATTGAAATAGATTTGAATACGGTTACCACATGTAAACGGGCATTCAGGTCTTCTTGTGTTCTAGTTGCGTTCTGGAAAACAAGATCGATTTTTTCTCAATACGGTTACAGTGGCATGTAAATGCGAAATGTAAGGTAATGTAATATGGTAAATCAAAGATTATGAGTAAATATGAAGGTCGCTGCTGCGGATGCTCGATCGTCATTTGTTTCACAAGTGCTGCTGGCATGCTGAGTGTGCGAATAGCTGATCTCGCAGGATATCGTACTTTGCGAGAGTCGAGGCTGTTGGTTACGGAAGTCTACCTCACTCAAATTCGAGTTCCGTATCTGTCCCATGAAAGTGCTGTCTCAATAGTAAGTGATAGATTCAAAATGGCATCTGCGGTCATTTACTGTGTGTGAGAAACTTAAAGTTGTAAGTGAAGCTGAAATGTACGGAAAATGTGCCGCTGGCAGAAAATACGATACTGATGAATCGTATATTTGTGATTGGCGGAAGAAGGAGGAAAACTTCTAAAAAGTAATGGCGATCGCAGAGCGTTCTGGCGGGCGGAGTGCAGTGTTCCCGGAAATTGAAGAACGACTCCACAAATTTGCGAAAGAAAAACTTGAGTTAGGATATGGTGTTTCTAGTCAAATGTGTCAATTGAAACCACTAGAGATCTCAAAACAACTCAAAACACAGGGTTTTACTGCAAGCCACGGATGGATCCGAAACTTTTATCGGAGAAAGGGATTGTGCATTTGAAGACGTACATCTATTTCACGTCTGCCTGGGGCGTATGAAGAAAAATTAACAGCCTTTCAGAGTCACATTATTCATTTGAGGAAGCAAAATTCTTATTTGCTGTCGCAAAATGGGAATGCTGACCAGACACCTGTCTATTTTGAAATACCGTTCGAATTCTAAAAGTGTAACCATCAGAACAAGTGGTAACAAAAAGCAACGATGCACAGTAATGTTGTGCGAATTAGCGGATGGAACCAAACTCCCTCCATATGTGGTTCTGAAAAGGAAAACACTTCCGAATGGAAACTTGCCGCCAGGTGTTATTGTTAGAACACATGAGTCCGGCTGGATGGACAGTGCGTTCGTTGAGGACTGAGTGCAGTGCATTTGACAACGTCGCCCGGGAGCTTTGTTACGAAAACGAAATGTGCTTGTGTTGGACAGTTACCGAGGACATACAACTGATGCCGTAAAAGATATGATGAGGAAAGGAAAAACCGATCTTACGATAATTCCCGGAGGACTCACTTCTATTCTGCAGCCGTTGGATGTGTGCATGAACCGGCCTTTCAAAACTGCAATGAAACAGTGTACACCAAATGGATGTCTGATGGTGATCACGCATCACGGACGAGTGAAGAAGCCTGAAGTGGCACTAATATGCAGCTGGATCAAGACCGCAGGGGCGCACATTCCTAACGATTTAGTGTCCAAAAGATTGTGAGAAATGTGGAATTTCAAATTCAGTGGACGGTAGTGAGGACGACTATTTGTGGAAAGATGCCAGCGACGAAAGTTCCAATGGTGAAACTTCAGATGACGATGGTGAATTGTGAATGATGACTATTGGGCCGATTATATTTACGATTTTTGTGACGATTTTATTAATTGTGAGCTGTTTGAATTTATATTTGTGGAATATTTGAAGAAAAATAAATAGGTATGCAAGTTATTTGATATTGATTTTCTTCCGTATTTTGCCGTCTCAAACTAAGGGTGCGGGTCTTATCCGGTGGCGGGTGGTATTTTTACGGTAAGTTGATATTTTAAAATACTTTCTAATCCTCGAATGTGGAGACAGCTCAATGTTTTCCACCAGTTGTTTGTGATAAAGATTAGTTTCATCAACAACCAACTGCACCAACTCCACTGGAAAAAAAAACCCCAATGATTTTGGGGTTGTCATCAAACACTACTTGGCTCCCAGAGTCTGTCACAATTACTTGAAAGCCTGGTGGAGAAAAGTCATTCATCCACCACAAAAATAGTGATGAAATAGCTTTTGAATTCACCGTGCTTTTCTTCCTTCGTTTAGAAGGAGGCTCTGTTTCTTTCTTCCTTACAATATTTTCAGCACACTCTGTATCACTCTCACTTTCAAAATCGCTTAACAATTAATTAAAATAATCTTTATCATCACTTTCTGCTGTGGTTAATAACTGAAAGATTCTTTGATCCGAAATAACATCGCTGCGAGAGCAACTAGCTTGTTGTTCAGCTATGCTGGTTTACATCACAGATGAGCTACACAGATGTCAACAAAAAGTTCTGTAAGTTACTTCACGAAGCTATAAGCCGTGATCAATTATTTCTACATAATGCTCAAGAGATGGCAGAACATGCCAGAGATCGAATTGGCACTCAAGAGTGAACCAGGAAACTCGAAAATATTTAAAGTTCTCGTGCACTGTCTATAGATGGACGTAGCAGTGGTGGACTGGCCATGTCAGCCTGTCTATAGGCGGGCGTAGCAAACATCGGGTTAAAATGAAACGTAGTGTTATTTTTTCCACCATATTCTACCATCATTTTAACTCAAAGAACCACTGAAAAAAGTAGGCATCGTTTTGAATTCGAGACTAGGGTAAGTACAGTGTGTTTGAATTTGTGCTCAATTCAATCTTTTCTGGACTCTTCAGGTTCTACTGTTATTATTATTATTATTATTATTATTATTATTATTATTATTATTATTATTATTATTATTATTATTATTATTATTATTATTATTATTATTATTATTATTATTATTATTATTATTATTATTATTATTATTATTATTATTATTATTATTATTATTATTATTATTATTATTATTATTATTATTATTATTATTATTATTATTATTATTATTATTATTATTATTATTATTATTATTATTATTATTATTATTATTATTATTATTATTATTATTATTATTATTATTATTATTATTATTATTATTATTATTATTATTATTATTATTATTATTATTATTATTATTATTATTATTATTCAGTGTTCGCTGGAAAACAGCTCGGCTAGTTTTAATAAGCAAAGGAAAATCTGGGGGCTATAGGCCTTTATGTATGCTGGATACTGCTGGTAAAGGATTAGAGAAACTTTTGCAGCCAAGAATACTTTCAGCAGTTCAACTAGCTGGGGACCTCTCTGATCGTCAACATGGTTTTCGAGGAGGGCATTCGACAATCGATGCAGTATGGGAAGTGTTGAATACAGCTAAAAGGGCACAAATGGGTAATCATCACTCTCGTAAAGTGACACTCCTTGTGACCCTTGATGTTAAGAACGCTTTCAACTCGATCAGTTGGAATGACATATTGGAAGCACTTCAGAATACTTTCAAACTACCGGAGTATCTCATGCGCATAATGAGAAATTATTTGAATGATCGTAATCTAGTATATCACACAGAAGATGGGCAGAGAGTGAAACGGCTCACAGCTGGTGCAGCACAAGGGTCCATCCTTGGCCCAAATCTGTGGAACATAGTATATGATGGATTGTTGAGGTTAGAGATGCCGGAAGACACAATGCTAGTGGGCTATGCTGATGATATAGCTGTTTTGATAGTTGCTCGAAATTTGGAGTTGGCTCAGTTTAAGCTAAATCAAGTAATGCGACGGGTGAAAGATTGGATGGCGAATCACAGATTACAGCTTGCAGATCATAAAACAGAGATTGTTCTCTTGACAAGAAAAAGGATCACGACCGTCATTCCAATGTATATTGGACAAACAGAAATTGAAACATCCAGAAGTATAAAGTATCTCGGAGTGACACTTGATACCAAACTTACTTTTTGGGATCATATCAAACGGGTGACAGATAAGGCGGTGAAAACAACGGATGCGCTGAGTAGATTAATGAGCAACGTTAAAGGTCCGAAGTCTAGCAAACGACGACTTCTGATGTCGATAGTTCACTCGACACTTCTATATGGTGCCGAAGTCTGGGCTGAATCTCTGAAGTTTGAAAAATACCGGCGAAGGATAGCTGCGGTACAGCGGAGATCAGCTTTGCGTATTACAAGCGCGTATCGCACAGTATCCGAACCTGCGGTCCTTACGATAGCAGCGGTAGCACCAATTGATTTACTTGCCTTAGAGAGACAGGAAGTCTGGCGAACTCACGGAGAGCTCGGAAAGAAGCGCGCTAAGGAGCTAGCTTATAGGCAACGAATGGAGCGGTGGCAGCAAAGATGGGAGGAAGATCCTCGAGGAAAATGGACTAAGCGGCTGATACCACGCCTAGCTGATTGGGTTGCCCGAGTTCATGGCGAGGTTAACTTTTACATTACGCAACTATTGACGGGTCACGGATACTTCCGTAAATTTCTACATAGAGTAGGTAGAGCGAACGACTCGGCGTGTATTTATTGCAATGATATAGACGATGTATTTCACACATTTTTCGTTTGTTATCATTGGTCAACTCAGAGAAGATGTTTATATACTGAGCAAGGAGAGTTGACGCCAGAAACTATTGTGCAGGCGATGCTACGAAACCAAGAATCTTGGGATCAGATAGCAGTATATGTAGAAGGCATCCTGCGTCAGAAAAAGAGAGATATGAATGCTCATGAACAGCAGTAAGGAGAAATAAGGAAGAAGAAACCTAACAAATTAGCACGACACCGCCCTGAAGTAATGCGAGAGCGGTTCCGGGGCGGAGATATACGTCGTGGGAAAAGGGTGTGTGGGTTTTAGTGAGTGTAGGAATCTCACACGCTTGTGAAGTGCGGACCCTCACAAGTGTCTAATGAAAGATTTCCCACACTTCCCTCGTAAAAAAAAAAAAAAAAAAAAAAAAAAAAAGTCCTATGAAGTATTTTCTATTAAATGAGACTATATAAGTTGAATGTTTGAGAAAAACTGCCCTGAAGATATTCATATTCATGTAAATTAAGAAACGTTTTGATCGCAACATTTTAAATGTTTACAAACCTTGGAGACTTTCTCTTTGAGCTGTTTCATCTTGTCATCTTGAAGAGTGATACGGTTCAGTTGCTGCTGGAGTTCCTGTTGCTGACGGTTCAGTTTAACTTGTTCTGCTTGCTCGCTCAGCCAATCACCCGCATCTTGAAAACACTCCTTCCGCTTCTCCGCAAGAGAATGGATGGCAGACTCGAGCTGGTGACGTTCTCGCTCTTCATGATCCAGTAACCAGCGAAAAGCTCCACAAATGATACTCAAAGACTTCCCCTAAAATATTATGATTATTGTAATGGAAGCAAATTATTAGGATTTGCATGAGGTCTGTGGCTGTATATGAAACATTAACTTAACTTGAAGTGTCTAATATGCAGTAATGCCAATATATGAGGAGGTTCAGGATGAAAGACAGATTGTGAGATAACATTTTCTAATCACGACAAAACGAGAACAAGAAACTCCCCAGCTGATCAAAATTAGAATATTCATGAGGACAAACATGTCTTTAGGGAATGATGCTGGGAAAAGGAGTACAATTCTGATTAAATTTTCAGTTCAAGGTTAGAACAAAGAAGGAGTGATAGGCTAAGGTGAACTGAAATTAAAATAGAGCAGTATAAGAAATACAGTGAGTATGATAATAAAAATAGCATTTCTACAACTAAAGTGATGCCTTTTTAAAAAAACTTTTATAACAGTTAGATTCTTCAGTCTGCAAAACTAATTTTGAATAAATACATTTACAAACTATCTGAAAAAGCCTAAATAGTAAATCAAATTTTGGCTCCTTTCCAGGAAATTAATTTTTGAGATCACTTCTGTTTCCCATCTCCATTGGGAGGAGGGTGCGTGCCCACATTTATTGAGGGAGGCATTTCATTAGCAATCTTCATTCTTAACAAAAGAAAGTAAAGGATTAGCAGAAAGCAGCTACACATTAAGTACAAGAAAAAGGAAGGAAGGGTTAAGAGTAAAAAAAAAAAAAAAAAAAAAAAAAATACAATACAGGTATAAGACAAGGATCAAATTCCATCTGCAACAACTACTGAGTGCAATGAGTAGCTCAGTAGTTGCTATTGCCAGTCCCAAGCTTGGATAAATGAGAAGGGTTGGTGTCAGAAAAGACATCTAACCATAAAACCTTCTGCCATTTCAACGAATGAGTCTCAATGAAATACAGTACGATATGGAAATGAGAGCAAGTATGTACCCCTTAAATGATGTACAGCAACCACACCTTACAGCTGTGATAAATGGGCAAGGGCTACCGCAACAGGGATGACTGCTGCTAAAGAAGGAGTCCAGTTTATGGAGGGAGTGATGAAGATTGGTACTCTGAACATAGGGTGTATGACAAGAAGAGGAAGAGAAAGGGCCGATTTGATTGACATGACAGACGGCCTCCCCTGTAATTAACCTACCTCTCTTGCACCTACACTGCGCCCCATCTAGCCCTCCCTCTCAGAACTTGATTTAGCTGTGCTAAATTTCATTTTAGGGGTTCTTAAGGTGGCCCTAACAGTGCCCAATCAACGACTGTTCAGTCGTTAATTTCCTCAACAAATGTTTTTCTGTGCATACGACTGGACTTGCAAACTTAGTATACAATGGCTGACTGGTGGAGTAATTTCCATAACGTAGACTATCTTTGAAATGTGGAAGTCTAGTGCTATCCTGATGGCTCCTATCCTGGTTAAACGATATAACTGTTAGGTTCGACTTTGTTTTATTATTAAATTGTGTAGGGAAATTTTCTGAGTTATCAATGTACGAATAGTGCAAGTTTCAATTTGCCATGCAGGGCTAATGTAAGCATGTCACAAGAATGTTCAAGTTATTAACCCCCTGTATACTCCGCATTTTTCTCTTAATGCGACGAAGTATTGTCAAAATTTAAACCTGTTTGACCATTTAGGATTTTGGCATATTTTTCTCCTACTTCCAGTGTAGTTTGGGCTTAACCCCTATTTCTAATGGGCACTCGTGTTCCAGCAAGTTGTTCTTTGATGTCATTTATTTATGAGATCTCCTGTGATTTTGGGGATCCTCTGCTTGTTGCTGTTTTTGGCCATTTTTAAAACTCTCGTTTTGTCTCCTTGAGTAAAGTGCTTGATTTTGAGGTCATTTACATAGTTGGAAACTCCTCCCCCCCCCCCCCCCCCCCATTGCTTCATGTGAATATACCCAATTTGGTTTCATTTGGTGTCCTATGTAAAAAATCAATCAATCAATCAATACTGATCTGCATTTAGGGCAGTCGCCCAGGTGGCAGATTCCCTATCTGTTGCTTTCCTAGCCTTTTCCGAAATGATTTCAAAGAAATTGGAAATTTATTGAACATCTCCCTTGGTAAGTTATTCCAATCCCTAACTCCCCTTCCTATAAATGAATATTTGCCCCAGTTTGTCCTCTTGAATTCCAACTTTATCTTCATATTGTGATCTTTCCTACTTTTATAGACGCCATTCAAACCTATTCGTCTACTAATGTCATTCCACGCCATCTCTCCGCTGACAGCTCGGAACATACCACTTAGTCGAGCAGCTCTTCTTCTTTCTCTCAATTCTTCCCAACCCAAACATTGCAACATTTTTGTAACGCTACTCTTTTGTCGGAAATCACCCAGAACAAATCGAGCTGCTTTTCTTTGGATTTTTTCCAGTTCTTGAATCAGGTAATCCTGGTGAGGGTCCCATACACTGGAACCATACTCTAGTTGGGGTCTTACCAGAGACTTATATGCACTCTCCTTTACATCCTTACTACAACCCCTAAACACCCTCATAACCATGTGCAGAGATCGGTACCCTTTATTTACAATCCCATTTATGTGATTACCCCAGTGAAGATCTTTCCTTATATTAACACCTAGATACTTACAATGATCCCCAAAAGGAACTTTCACCCCATCAACGCAGTAATTAAAACTGAGAGGACTTTTCCTATTTGTAAAACTCACAACCTGACTTTTAGCCCCATTTATCAACATACCATTGCCTGCTGTCCATCTCACAATATTTTCGAGGTCACGTTGCAGTTGCTCACAATCTTGTAACTTATTTATCACTCTATAGAGAATAACATCATCCGCAAAAAGCCTTAGCTCCGATTCCACTCCTTTACTCATATCATTTATATATATAAGAAAACATAAAGGTCCGATAACACTGCCCTGAGGAACTCCCCTCTCAACTATTACAGGGTCAGACAAAGCTTCACCTACTCTAACTCTCTGAGATCTATTTTCTAGAAATATAGCAACCCATTCAGTCACTCTTTTGTCTAGTCCAATTGCACTCATTTTTGCCAGTAGTCTCCCATGATCCACCCTATCAAATGCTTTAGACATGTCAATCGCGATACAGTCCATTTGACCTCCAGAATCCAAGATATCTGCTATATCTTGCTGGAATCCTACTAGTTGAGCTTCAGTGGAATAAGCTTTCCTAAAACCGAATTGCCTTCTATCGAACCAGTTATTAATTTCACAAACATGTCTAATATAATCAGAAAGAATGCCTTCCCAAAGCTTACATACAATGCATGTCAAACTTACTGGCCTGTAATTTTCAGCTTTATGTCTATCACCCTTTCCTTTATACACAGGGGCTACTATAGCAACTCTCCATTCATCTGGTATAGCTCCTTCGGCCAAACAATAATCAAATAAGTACTTCAGATATGGTATTATATCCCAACCCATTGTCTTTAGTATATCCCCAGAAATCTGATCAATTCCAGCCGCTTTTTTAGTTTTCAACTTTTGTATCTTATTGTAAATGACATTGTTATCATACGTAAATTTTATTACTTCTTTGGCCTTAGTCTCTTCCTCTATCTCGACATTATCCTTGTAACCAACAATCTTTACATACTGCTGACTGAATACTTCTGCCTTTTGAAGATCATCACATACACACTCCCCTTGTTCATTAATTATTCCTGGAATGTCCTTCTTGGAACCTGTTTCTGCCTTAAAATACCTATGCATACCCTTCCATTTTTCACTAAAATTTGTATGACTGCCAATTATGCTTGCCATCATGTTATCCTTAGCTGCCTTCTTTGCTAGATTCAATTTTCTAGTAAGTTCCTTCAATTTCTCCTTACTTCCACAGCCATTTCTAACTCTATTTCTTTCCAGTCTGCACCTCCTTCTTAGTCTCTTTATTTCTCTATTATAATAAGGTGGGTCTTTACCATTCCTTACCACCCTTAAAGGTACAAACCTGTTTTCGCATTCCTCAACAATTTCTTTAAACCCATCCCAGAGTCTGTTTACATTTTTATTTACCGTTTTCCACCAATCATAGTTACTTTTTAGAAACTGCCTCATACCTGCTTTATCAGCCATATGGTACTGCCTAACAGTCCTACTTTTAAGACCTTCCTTTCTATCACATTTATTTTTAACTACCACAAAAACAGCTTCATGATCACTAATACCATCTATTACTTCAGTTTCCCTATAGAGCTCATCTGGTTTTATCAGAACCACATCCAAAATATTTTTCCCTCTGGTTGGTTCCATCACTTTCTGAATCAGCTGTCCTTCCCATATTAACTTATTTGCCATTTGTTGGTCATGCTTCCTGTCGTTCGCATTTCCTTCCCAATTGACATCTGGCAAATTCAGATCTCCCGCTACAATCACATTTCTTTCCATGTCGTTTCCCACATAGCTGACTATCCTATCAAATAATTCCGAATCCGCATCAGTGCTACCCTTTCCCGATCTGTACACTCCAAATATATCAAGTTGCCTATTATTTTTAGAAATGAGCCTTACACCTAGAATTTCATGTGTCTCATCTTTAACTTTTTCGTAGCTTACAAATTCTTCTTTCACCAGAATGAAAACTCCCCCTCCCACCTTTCCTATCCTATCTCTACGATACACACTCCAGTGCCGTGAGAAAATTTCTGCATCCATTATATCATTTCTCAGCCATGATTCAACTCCTATTACAATATCTGGTAAATATATATCTATTAAATTACTTAATTCTATTCCTTTCTTTACAATACTTCTACAGTTCAACACTAACAATTTTATGTCATCCCTACTTGATTTCCAGTTCCCTGTTCCCTTATCACCGCTCCCTAGGCCATCCCGTTTCCCTGAATGTACCTCCCTATTACCCTTCCAAACAAATTTCCTAACTTATACGTACCACTGCGGTTTAAATGAAGGCCATCCGAGCGCAGATCCCTATCTCCTACCCACCCATTAGGATCTAGAAATTTCACTCCCAGTTTCCCACATACCCACTCCATAGTCTCATTTAAATCCCCAATCACCCTCCAGTCAGTATCCCTCCTACACAGTATTCCACTAATAACAATCTCCGCTTTCTTAAACTTCACCCGTGCTGCATTTACCAGATCCCACACATCTCCAACTATGTTGGTACTTATATCAGCTTGCCTTACGTTGTTGGTACCAACGTGAAACACTACTACCTTCTCCTTCCCCTCCTCCCTCTCTTCTACTTTCCTCAACATCTGCCTCAACCTAATTCCTGGATAACATTCTACCCTGGTTCCCTTTCCTCCACACACTTTCCCCACGTGTCTAACGATGGAATCCCCCATGACCAGAGCCTCAACCCTACCCACCTCATTTGATCCCCTCCCCTCCTGGTCAGCCCTATCTTTCCTGATAGCTGCAGAAGCTACTTCCTCCTCCCTTTTCTCCTTCCCACGACCCTGCTCCACCTGTCTTTTCCTATCCTCTACTCTACATTTCCCTTTCCTACCTTTTCCCTTCCTCCTACTTCCACGCATCTCAGCAACAGTTCCCTGTCCCTCATCTTCCTTCTGTTGTTCTACCTGGAGTGACTCGTACCGATTTCGCACTGACACCTGTCCTGAATTCTGATCCTGAATAGACCCCTTGGCCTGCAATCTCCTTCCCCTTAGAACATTAGACCACCTGTCTTCTACAACTCCTCCCTCTCCTTCCCCTCCTACTGTAACCTGTACATTGTTTGGGGGAGTCCTATCTTCCTTCCCGTCTTCTGTGAGAATCCTAATTATCTCCCTCAAACTTTCCAACTCCTCCCTCATACCCCTCAATGCCTCACCACACCCACAATAAGTACACTCGCGCTCCTTAGCCATTCTTTACGGGGGAAAAATTTTAAATTAAAAAATAACTTATTTGCAAAAAAATATAAATGAACGGAGGGATATATTGTCTGGGATAGTACACAACAATAAGGTAATTAATATACGACTACACTACAATACTACTTAGTCGTGCTCTATTTTTTTTTAATCCTACAACCCCTAACAGGATAAAAGCTGCTGTTAATTACTGAATATCGAAAGTAATACACAAGAACTACACAATTCCAAACTGCAATTAAGCCTATCCTAATTTCAACAATATTTTAGTAAGAGTTTCTACGGATACCTCTACCACACCAGTACTACACAAATATTTTACAATAATAAAATAAGCACACTAAATTCTAATAGGATATTACTCGTATACTACTGTACAGTACACTACAGTAATTTTTAAACTACTTTCAGACGTATCGTAATTACGATACCGGTACCGTACCGTATGTCACTACTAAGCACAACAGAAATGAAATTTGCAAGAACTACTGTACTCAAAGATTACCAACGAAGCTAAATGGTTAGACAAATTATTATTAGTATTACGGTCTAATAGATATACACGAAAGATAACACACGAATATAGCAAGCAAGATACGGCACTATCTAAATGTACTGTATCTATACTACAATGTACCTACACTACACTACACTGCGTTTTGTTAAAAGCTTAAGTATCAAAAGGATTGCCGTACACGAAGAAAAAAACACGAATATAACTGGCAGGATACTATCTAATATATTATACCTTATCTTCACTACAATTCTACTGAAATGTGGTTATGTGATTATTACAGCTGGTGGATTACTATTATTTTCCCTACTCCACGGGACGGAGAAAAAAAATGTCCTTAATTAGGCCTACTGAAAAATACGAGGTTGTCTACAATAATTTCTCAAATATTTCTATCAAAACTACTACGGTACTACTACTACTACTCCAGGGACTTGAACTGCAATTACTGGGATATATGAACTTTATTATTATTAGCTAACCGCTCATAAATACTGAAAGATCGAGGGAGCGAAATATAAATTACGGATACTAACTACCTACTCAGAAGTACAAATGAATGGAATACAAGGTCAGCTGATTTTTATTTATATTTACTTGACTACTCTACACCCTTTGTTTACGACTGTAGCCAACAATGCAATATTTGAATATGAGGAGCAACAATAATCAATAACAATACGACTGTTAACTATTACCGTGTAATCTCTTTAACTTCTTTTTAAATGGAAGTTTACAGGCGTATCGTGTCTTTTAATGTAGTAAATTATTACCTTCGCGATAGTTTGAATGTATATCTATACGAAATACTGGAAAAGTTGCTGCAGAAGTTACGGTACTATTCCTTATGATAATCTGCCTTTGTAAGTACAACCAACGAATCTACAGATATTTACAAATATTTTTAAAGTTAATATTGTTACCTAAAGTATTACCTAAACCTAAATTCGAAACAAGGTGCACCTAGCTAGCCTACTTAACCTAGAAAACTGAGTGTTTAACACTCACATTTACTGTGAAGCTGGGTCTCCACTGATTAACAGTTAGCAACAACATGTTTAAAATGACACGCTTAAATTGACATCTATACAAACATTTCGTGCATAGTTGACTAAAGGCCAGTATTATAATAGAGGTTTGAACTGTTGGTTCAGTTTAAACTTCGGTTTCTTGCATCCAGGAGATAGTAGGTTCGAATCCCACTATCGGCAGCCCTGAAAATGGTTTTCCGTGGTTTCCCATTTTCACACCAGGCAAATGCTGGGGCTGTACCTTAATTGAGGCCACGGCCGCTTCCTTCCAACTCTTAGGCCTTTCCCATCCCATCGTCGCCATAAGACCTATCTGTGTCGGTGCGACGTAAAGCCCCTAGAAAAAAAAAAAACTTTGGTATATCTGTTAGTTGCGTATTAAAAAACTTAATCTTAAGTTTATCTAGAGATTAATTTTACTGCTACTAATCTACCGTCTAAACTGAAGTTTAAGAATACATAACCTTACAACATGGCAGAACAAATGGACCTCGAAGATATTTTTTAGGTGTTTGAAGAATACTAAGCGATGAAAGAAGTGGTTCAAATTATTGAATGACCACGGGCACCACAAGTTTTTCGAGCAACGACACATCACTTTCACATAGGCATACCTGGCAACTTTACACAACCATAATTCAGAAGATTTTGATGTGAAAATCAGGAAAAATCAGGAGATACAACTGGTCAAAACTGCTTATTCTACACGTCTTGTGTAATACAATACTATGATATATTTATAACACTTATTGTCTCAAAGCCCGACTGTTGTTATAACGAGGCTACAAGGCTGAAAATTACACACCCCTATGACCTCACAGGAAGTATGTGAGTGAGATGATCGGTCTCTGATAAGCCTTCCGAAAATAGTATGAACTCATGCCTCACACTATGAATTGGTCATGCAATTAAATGCCATTACTTAGCAAATGCATAGATTAATATATTGCATCAAGCGCCCACGCGATTATGCGAAGTGCAATGCTATTTGTATCAAATAACTAACTGTTGTACCTGTGCTTCGCTACGGAGTTCTCAGAAAGACTGTCCTCATAGTTTTCCCAACTGAAGTCAACACGGGTCATTACAGTGATGCCAGTATGAACATCACGATTAAAAGTAATGCTGTCATATGAAATATTTGATTAAATGAAAAACAGCACACTTTCTCACTTTTAAAGAAAAGTACCACAGTGTCGATCTAAGAGTCCAAAGTTCCAGAGCTAGAATGACCAGGCCGCTGGCAGCCGCAAACACTCCCGAGTCATTATTCCATTTAAGATAATGCTTGTTGTTTAAAGGGATCTAACATCTAGGTCATCGGCCCCTAATGGTATTGCTATTTTAATTCACCTTCCATGGGTTCCGATAATGACTGGCAAGTTCTGAATTAGTGATTGAAAATCTATTCACTATTTTATTCCCCATTTTACTCACATTTAAGCATAATATTATAATATTTTGTGTATTGTGTACGTTTGTGTATATATATATATATATATACTTATGCTTATTTCTCACATTTTGGCTGAAGATGACGCTAAACAGCGTTGAAACTAGTTCCAAGTAAATATGTTGTAACTTAAACCATTATAACATTTATTAAAAGGTGGGCCCGTTAAGTTACCTGTCTTCGGTACAAAATGAGATGAAATATATTGACAATTTGAAAGTCCAAAATCATCCACTGACCAGAATTCAAAACGTGCTGTTCCTCACATAGTGGCTACTAATCATAGGCAAGGTAGACCCATGGTGTCGCTCATAGAGTGGTACTAATCACAGGTACTGTAAAACCCACCCTGATTCACACGCTGTCGCTACTAATCATAAATCTATTGTAGGCTATACCTAACATAGTGGTACTACGCACAAGTAAAAGCGACCCATCGTAGTGGTACTAATTATAAGTGGTCCCACAGTTTTAATTCAAACACCATAGGTCGCCCCGTTTAGTAGCCTCTTACGTCAAGCACGGGATATCGTGGGTGTATTCTTCGCCTGCATCCCCCACCGACAGGGGGAGGGGTGTGTCTGATCCACGAGAGCTATTTTATTTCACTCAAGTCAACCGGCAAGCCAACCCCCTATCCGCCACCTGGAACGCGCCACATGGTAGTATTACCTCTCCCCCTGCAACGCAGACGTAGTAGGTTCGTGGTTATTCCATTTAAGTGTGCACACTGCTCATTCCAATCACTGCCTCAGAGTATGGATCGAATAGCTGGAATACTATGATGATCCAGTGTGTTACGTACCAGTAGTATCAGAACATTTATGAACCAGAGGAATGGCATGCTAAAAAAGTGAGGGATCTAACTCCCCAGCTACTTCCCGCCAATATTCAGGCAGGCTATTATATTAGGTACCATACGCAGCAGTAATCCCATCTATCGGAGACAAATGGCAGCAGAATACACAAAGCACATCACAACAAACAATGGTAAATGTAATGTTGTTGTTGATCAATTTTATAAGTTGTCTATATTGCAGACCTTCACAATTAGTTTTCTTCCGACTCTGTGATATTAGGGCATCTAATGTAAAGTGAGTCCTCCTTTCTTTTATGAATCCCTCTTGTGCTATTATTAAAGCGATCGTTCCTTCACAACTTTTTTCTCATTCTTATAATCATCTTCACAATATTATTATAGTCGGTACGGTAAAACTGAATAAGACATAAATAATCAGAAATTGTACTCTCTATAACTTTTGTTATGTAGTACTTTTTGATATGACCAATTAGATAGATAATTAAAAATTAAATGTTGGCACCTTCCCCTAAACTACCATTTCGAACAGGGTGAATAAAATTATTTATAGCACAAACTATAGTTCCTTATTCCCCGACTTTACATACAGACTTTCATTAAATTCTGTTCACCCATTTTCTCGTAACCCGGCGCTGATATGGACTTAGCAACGAAAATCCAAATTCATGAATATCTCTGCTTTCACAGCCGGTACGGTAAAAATGTATAAGACATAAATGATAGGAAATTTAATAATAATCGTCGCCATAAGACCTACCTGTGTCGGCACAACGTAAAGCCCGTAGCAAAAAAAATAATAAATTTAATAATATATAACTTTAATTATGTAGTATTTATCGATAGGGCCAATAATAACATTATGTGAGAATTAAATTTTAGGCCTTCCCTTAAACTACCATTTCACTCACCATGAACACAATTATTTATGGCCTAGACTGTAGCGACTTAAGTTATTCCCCGACTTTATGTACCAATTTTAATTAAATTCTCTTCAGCCGTTTTCTCGTGATGCACGTACATACAGACAGACAATATGGAAAATTAAAACGGGCATTTCTCCTTGTTACTGTGGTCACAACCGGTACAGATATATCATTCTTTATAAATTCTGAGCAATGTACAGACACACTTATTTTATTTACATTGAGATAAATTAAAATTAGCCGAATTGTCTCCAAATGGCTCCCAAAATCTCTAGAAAAGTCACTAGTCGTTATCATTGAAATTATATCACTAAATTACTAAAACCTTCGATGTTAGGCCCCTTAAAACAACAAGCATCATCATCAGCAAATTACTAAAAAAGACTCTATATCTAGCGACTAGTCTCTAGAATCGAAGAGACTGATGTGAACGAACACGAACATAGTATGAGAGAACGAGAGATTGACGATCAATATACGCGTCACGATATACAGGTTTCAATAAACATCCACATTCGCGCACATTTCTCACATTAATAAACGTAGATATTTCGTTTCAAAGCGGTCAATGAGTGAAGGACTTCCGGCCACTCGCGTAAAAAAGCTGAAATGGCGGGACTTGAAAACAAATGTTTGAAGTTCACAAAAAAAAAAAAAAACAGCTAAAATCGGGAGAAATAGTAGAATAATCGGGAGGCGGGAAAAACTGTCGAAAATCGGGAGTCTCCCACCTAAATCACGAAAGTTGGCAGGTATGCATAGGGAACAAAACAGAGTTTTTAGACAGGTTTTGGCTTACAAAGCAGACTGTCATAACTCTATTTCAGGAAATTGGTGCTGGAATAAAGCATGCTACAAAAAGGTAAGAATGTAAAAATGACTTTTTGAACTGTTTGAATGTCAAAAGTGTAAATATTAGAAAATAAAGTAACCTCCTTCTATTTCAGAAATCATGTAGAACACCTCAGTCAGCTACTAATAGCATTGCGGTTTTATGCCTCCAGTAGTATGTTTATTACAATGAGAGATTTCGGAGGAATTAATAAGGCCACTGTTTCACAGACTATATAAATATTTCTGTACTAATTGCACAAGCAATTCTATTTCCTTACAAGTAAAATTAGAACAACGTTTATTGTTTTTATCCGCCATTTTACCTACAAGAAGTAAACAAAACATTATCGATAGTCATCTTTCGTTGCAAGTCACTGCAAAACATTATCAACAGTCATTTGTTATCGCAAGTTACTGCTACCAAGATCGTATATTTCCTTCTTCACCTCAGTTTAACTTAGGCCGGCCATTATAAGACTCAACATCGGTTTAAACTCAAGTTACAGTTTAACTCAATCTTCAGTTTAAAACTTCATCATAATACCGGCCCTTAACATGTTAACTTGATATGTTGAAATTAACATATTTAACATACTGGCGTGTTTCCCGGTGGGATTGGAAAACATGTTAAATCAATTCATTGTTCATGTGGTATCGGCATGGCTTTGGCAAAGTTTGCATAGGTAAACTACATAAAATCATGTTCAGACATTCTCAGAAAGTTTTTAAAATCCAAACCTGTTTTCTACTTTAAGCTCAGTCAGAAATTCATACACACTGTGCCTTCTATTCGGATAATATCGCACCCACATTCTCCTTTCCTTCATTCTTAAGAAGGGCTGATGACCTAGATGTAAGGCCCCTTTAAACAACAAGCATCACCATCAACATCATCATCATCATCATCATCATCATCATCCTTCTCAAAATCCTGTAAGAAGCAACAGTGGCAATAACAAAGACCAAATTTTCATCTTAGTCCATTGTCCTTGTTTGAAAATGCAAGAAACCGCCTGAAAGTATTAACACAAAATGTGTATAAACGAAGGAAGTCAAGTTTAACATGTTTATAAGTGTGGACACAATGTTAAATGAAACACCATTTAACATTAACAGTTAACATGCTGGTGGTGTCACCAGTTAACACTTAACATGTTGTTGTTAAAATGTTAATCAATGGAGACCAGCCTCGAGGTACGTGAAAGTACCATAGTTCTTATCTAACCTAGTAATATAGGACCTGAAAGCCCACCCAGTATGCACTTGGTTCTTTAAGGGATCACTACTGTTGGCTTATTATATAATTCCGGTTTTTTTAGACTGATCCTCTAGGTTTTTTAAATGTGTTATTACATTATAGATTTTCTATTGTTGTTAAATTGAGTGTTGATCCCATTTCTATACCTTGTTAACTGATTAAAAAAGAAAGAATGAAACATTGAAAAATACACATCGTAAATCAAGGAGTTTTGTTTTTCTCGCAACTACCTCATCCAGATCCGAGACCCTGCCATTTCCTTAAACCCCCTTCTGTTACGTGAAGATATAGAGGGAGTTAGAAATTTTGTGTGTGCAGGAGACAAGGACAACTAGTGGTTTTAAGTACATACAGCTAACAAGTTGGTGTCACAACAGAGAAGGATCTGTTCTGGAATGCAATGAATGAGAAAATGAGGGAGCTGGAGGGCTGTGAGAAAGTAATCGTTGGTTGTGACTTTAATGGTAACATAGGTGGACAGAATTTCTTCTAGTTGTGGTATAATATCGCACTGACAATCAAGGGTTTCTGACGATGCAAGGATGGGAATGTAGTGGACATGTCCTTAATAAAGGTACACTAAAGTACATTTGCCTGGTGTGAAAATGGGCAGAAAACCATCTTTAGGGCTGCTGACGATGGGATTCGAATGGTGGACAGATGTGAGCTTTGAAAGAAAGCATGGTGGTCAGTGAGTTGGAAACAGAAACTCAGAAGGAAAGAGGATTGTTGATTTGATTTTGCTACGGCATTTAATCTGGCCACAGTAAACTCTTTTTTCAGTAAGAGGCAAGAACACCTGATAACTTTTTTAAGTGGAAATAATTGCTCACAAATTGACTATATGTTAGTGAAATGAGCACACTTTAAGGAAATTGTAAATTGCGAGGTCATCCCTACGGAGATGGGAACAGCTATTTGAGCCAAGCAAGGTTCAGATTACATAGCTGAGAGCTTGCATACAGGAGATGTGGTAAAAGACAGCGATTGCGGCTTTCACGGTCAGCACTACAAATCTTGTCAGTGTTTTCCGGGCTTGTAGGCCGTGATCGAGGAGCATGAGATGGTCCCGACGTTTCAACGAAGACTGCGTTTGGTACTGTCGAGAGTTCCGACTGACTTCGATAGCAGCGAAGCTCTCACTGGAATGAAGTGGTGTTGTAATCCACCTCATTATATAGTGCAGGCCACGGTACGCTACTCGACCTTGGTCCGCCATGCTGGGGGTGCGGTCGCTGATTAGCTGTTCTTTAGCCAATGGTTGAAGCATTAAGGAGCCCGATGTACATCAACCTGCCTTGGCAGAGACAAGCAACTGATCACCCGTTTCTTTCTTCTGTTCTGCCTCAGCCATCGTGTCCTTCAGGAAAAAGTAAAAAAATGTACTGAATAGGTGGTTAAATAATAAATTAATTAGCATCCTACAAGAATAGTAATCTTCAATACAGAATCATAATGATATTTATCACTTGCAATCTTTGACAATGCCTAACGCAGTCTTCGGTGAAACGTCGGGACCATCTCATGCTCCTGTACCACGTCCTACAAGTCTGGAAAACACTGATAAGGGAGAGTCAATTCTTCCTAATGCTCCCACTTCCTACACTGACCAGTCCCTGTGTTTATCCTATTATATTTGCCTATCCATGTCCATTTCTTTCAATATACAACATTTTTCCATATAAGTTAATATATTGACTGCATAACAGGCCTTAAATTCATTAAGCAATTTGAAATAGTTGCTATTACAATAATCATGTACATTCACAATAGTAAGGCAGGTTTATTTTCTTACCGTTCCAGTTGGACTCTCAAAGATTCCCAATTTACCTTCTTCCAAAGCATTATACAAATGACGCATAAAATCATCTTGAATTGGGTATGGAGTAAATGGGAAAGAAAATTTGTCTGGAGCTTTCAGTGCCTCCTTTTCATTCATCTGTAAGAAGAACAAGTTACTTATATGACATGCAAGACACTTCAAATACTCACAAATACAGTCAAGAATTAACAATATGAAAGAGACTAAGGAAAATACAGTTTATAACCATGGGACTTCCAAACAAAATTATCATAATCTACATTAAAAAGATTCATAAATGACAAAACTTGGTCTAGAAAGCCAAGAGGATTTGTTGTGACGGCCACAAACACCTCATAATCTGCAGGCCATCGGGGCTGTTGCGCCATGGTTTGGTTTTTATTTGCAGTAAAGGTCATTAATTATCTGAATTAAAATTTCTTGTCGGCCCTGCAGTCTAGAGGTAGTGAGCCTGTCTCTTAGTTGTCATCAACACATATTTTCTTGTCAACCATATTAAAGTCATCACTTAGATTTACGTGGCCCATATAACTATTAATGATGAGTGTAATAATAAAGTATATAAACACACTCAACATGCGTTTCGAAAAGTACCTTGCCTTTCTTCACCAGGAGAAAACAGAAAATGGAAACATGACGCATTAATTTTTGCTCAGAGAAAGCAACAAAGTAATTAAAATGGTGCCCTAAGATGTAATAGGGACACCATTTTAGCCCCATGCTATGAACAAGAAATGGCAGCAGTAAAGCATCACTTTCTGATGGTTCTGATACTAGGTAGCCATGATTCACTGATGTTATAGCCTGTATCATGGTTGAAATTATCTGGGCGTTTACATATTTCAACTGCCTCCCTGATGATTCCTGGGTGATATTGTTTTATACGGGAAAGACCATCCACTCCTTGGAATATGACACCATGACCAGGTGTTAAAGCATGATCAGCAACAGCTGATTCACAACAAGGAACAGAACAATGAGACACTGAAAGGAAGAAGACGACGTCGGACGTGACACACGGCTGCCTTCGGTGAAGCACAGTGGGACAACTGGTAAGCTCTTGGTGAGTGATGTTTTTTTATCTCTCTACGTCCAACGAGGACACCTACACCGCAAGCTGACGCGGCTCCGCAGAAGGCTTAAACTGCGATCAGGCAGGTGGGGTATCACCCCAGGACTTGTACTGTTTGGTGTAGGTGCCTACAGAGGACAGCAAGAGGTGAGCCTTCTGGGCTCACCCAAGGACCGTTCAGGGGTATCAATCCCCAAAGACACTCTGAAGCGAGTTGCAAGTACTCAGGAATATATTTCCCAGCTGTGATAGAATGGAACAGTTCAGTGTGTATACAGTTTGGTGAACTATGATCTTCACTATGTTTCAAAACACCGCTGCAACCACCTGCACTACCGCCACAACCACCGTTACCCAGGCTTCGACGGACTATCTAATCTACAGTCTGGCTCACTTTCAAGCAGTAATGTGCCCGTCAACTGACCAGCTACAGCTCTCGTCATCGCACCATCTACTGATAATGCCAGCTGCAACGAGGGATTCTTCACGAACGGTGGCAAAGGGCCCCAACACCAGCCCCGCCGAGAACTCCTCCAGCAGACAGAAAGTACTCATCACCGACAGCTCAGCAACCTCAGTTCCCTCAAACTCTACCTTCTCCAGCACCGCTCCCCTTGCACCACCCAACAACACCTCCTCAAACACAGAATTCCCTCCGCTCTCAGGAGCCTGGCGACCTAATACCAACCCCAGGGCCCTCCAGAAAGCTCCCTCTGGCACCCACAATTTCCTCCTCCTACAACCATCCCCCAAGTATCAAAAACCCCAAAAATATTCCTCAAACTTCTTCGGTTTAATTTCAATAGGGAGAAAATAGCCGATATCTGCCCCACCAGCAATGGGGTAATTATCAAAATCAACGGTGAGGACACCACACGACGGCTCACCAGCTCAGTTGGGTCAGCTACTTCCCTCAAGCTCCTGTCCCCACCCACAACCAAAACCCCACCCCCACTTCCCGTCACAGTCTCTTCAGTTGTGTCATCCATGGGGTAGACCCTGACATCTCAGAAGGTATCATCATACAAGAGTTAAACAAAGAGGGTATTCCGGTAAAGAAGGCCTTTCGAATCAAGAACTCCTCAGGCAACCTTCATGGTCCAAATCCTCCTCCCCACTCCCCAGGATGTGGATCGCGTACTGGAGAGTAGGGTATCCATATTTAAGCATCACCACCAGGTGGAACCCTCCCGCACCCCCGACCCCCAAACCCCTACGATGCAAGCGCTGCTTATCATATAACATACATGATACTGCACACTGCACCGCCGAACATCCGGTGTGTAGCCACTGCTCGCAGTCCCACACCACCACCCGATGCCCCAACGTCCTGCTCCCCCCCCAATGCAATACCTGCAGAGAATCCCACCCCACATACTCCCTTAAGTGCAAAGCCCGGCCCCAACCACCTGACAACCGCCCCGAACTGGTCACCCCGGTAAGAACCACTGACGCCCCCACCCAACAATCCCAATCCCTCTTCCCACCCCCAACCCTGGAGGATATCATCCGTTTTCTAACCATCTCCTTCCTTAACATCCACCCCTACCACCGCCCCCTAGTCCTATCCCAACTCCAGCCTGCCGCCAACCAGACCCTGAATGTTCATTTCCAGTAACACCCACTTCCACTTCACCCGTCTTGAGACCCTAGTTTAACTGTGGACCCTGCCCCCATACGAAGAACCCGGCCTCTCGACCCCATCTCCATCATCTCCCTTAATATCCAGTCCTTTCAGTCCAAACGCCTCCACCTCAAAGCCCTCAACCACCCAATACCCCTCCCACATCACCCTCCTGAATGAAACCATGCTGTGCCCGCATCAATCTGCCCACCTTCCCGGCTTCACCATTCACAGAGCAGACCACCCGCTTGAGATAGGCCAAGGAGGCTCCGCAATAGCCACCCGTACAGCCCTCCCCATTCGCACCCACCCCCCTCCCCAACCCCTCTCTTTCCCAGAATCCCTAGCCATCACAGTTTACTTCCGCTCCTGAATCCTACACCTAGCCACCATCTACCACCGATCTCACCTTCCCCTTCCCCCCAGATTTCATAACCTACCTGAGTGACACCTATCCCCACTTGCTACTACTAACCGACCTCAACCTCACCTTCAGATCATGCCACGAAATGAACGACCTCCAAAACCTCCTAAGTGACAAAGACTGCTCCCTTATCCCCATACCCAGCCACACTTGCCCCGCCTCCAATACCACCCCAGACACCATAATAGCTCACAACTCACTAGCCCACATTCTCAACATCCAACTACTCCCCAGTATCGGACGCAACCACCTCCCAGTTCTCCTTCAAATCCCATCCTCAAACCCCCGCCCAAATCCCACTCCTCGAATTCCCATCCCCAATTTCACCAAAGCCGACTGGCCATCCTACTAAACCAATGTAAACCAAGCCCTAGAGAACCCTCATCTCCCCCTCACTGATCAAACTTCTGTCGATACCCTCAACACATTCCTCTCTGCCATAACCTCTGCCTCAGAATCCAGTATCCCCACCACCCTACACTCCCCATTCCAGCCAAGACTGCCCCCCCTCTCCTCCACCCTGCTTTCAACACCTACGGAAACTCTCCCAATCCTACCTTCGAGAATTCACGACTACCCAGGACCCCTACTTTCTTTGCCTACACCGGAAAATCCTCAGAACTATTAGAAACTACCTTACTGCACACTCCCGCTGCACCTGGGCCCAAACCTGCACCAACCTGAACTCCCTCCACACTCACCCTACAGAATTCTGGCAGAAACTCAATACCGTACTCAGGACTAAATCCACCCCCAAATACCCAATAATCCAACATGGTATAGCTCCAGCCAACACCGAGGAGAAACTGGAAATCTTCGCTCAGCATTTCTCCCACCGCTTTAATACCCATCTCGACTCCAACTTCGACAACACTGATACCCCACTATATCTTTCCTTAGCCTCCTCCCCCCACTCACCCCGTCAAATAACCACACCCTCTCCCACAACACCCTTGATATCCCCATAACACCTATCAAAATCCAATCAGTTCTATCCAAATAGCGTAACACAGCCTCCACATCCAACATGGCCCGCTATCCCTACTCACCCTACTGGCCAACCTCTACACCTTCATCCTTCGCACAGGATTCTATCCCACTTCATGGAAACATACCTCAATGCTCCTGTTCCCTAAATCTAGTAAATACCGAGCTCGATAGCTGCAGTCGCTTAAGTGCGTCCAGTATTCGGGGGATAGTAGGTTCGAACCCCACTGTCAGCAGCCCTGAAAATGGTTTTCCATGGTTTCCCATTTTCACACCAGGCAAATGCTGGGGCTGTACCTTAATTAAGGCCACGGCCGCTTCCTTCCCACTCCTAGCCCTTTCCTGTCCCATCGTCGCCGTAAGACCTATCTGCGTTGGTGCGACGTAAAACAACTAGCAAAAAAAAAAAATCTGGTAAACCCTTTTCCTAACTCGATTCCTACCATCCCATAACCCTGATCGCAGTCCTAGCCAAAATTCTATATAAAATCCTGGTCCGCCACCTCCACTCCCACCTGCAATCTATCTAACTATCTCACAATTCGGTTTATGGCCCAAACTTTCCACCGAAGACCAACTCCTCCGTTTCATCCAAACTACATGCAATAACTTTAACCGTGCCCGTCCCACGCTCCTCATCACCTTTGACTTCCAACTAGCCTTCGACTCTGTCTGGCACCCCACGCTCTTCTTTAAACTAAGGTTCTTCACCTTCCCCATCTCCTACATCCATCTGATATCCTGATACCTAACCAACCGCACTACCCAGATATCCATAAACAAACAACTCTCCCCAACCTTTCCTCTCGTTCTAAGAGTCCCCCAGGTATCACCTCTCCCCACTACTCTTTATCCTATTCGTAGTCCGGCCCCGCGGTGTAGGGGGCAACACGTCCGACTGTCACCCAGCGACCCCAGGTTTGATTCCCAGCTGGGTCAGGGGTTTTTCATTGTAAATGATTAATATCCCTGACCTGGGGACTGGGTGCTTGTGTCGTCCTTAACGTTCCTTTCCTCACTTTCAACACTGTACACTTCCGCAATTCCACTTACACGCAGGTTCCTATCATATGGTGAAAGTAGTAGCAAAAGATCTACAGAGGTCGACGCCACGAACAAATATCATAAATAAAAATTTTAAAAATCCTATTCGTAGCAGATAACCCCCAAACCCCTGCTCCACCCAGCTCCTAGAGTTCGCAGATGATACAGAAATCCTGGCCCCCCTATACTCAGTATAAGCCACCAACCGGACCGTCTAAGCTTACCTCAACACCTTCCTCTCCTGGTGTGACCGGTGGCACCTAAAACTAAACCTTGATAAGACCCAAGCCATCCTCTTCCGCCGCAACCATGGTAAATTCAGCTCCATCCGAAACCCCAATCACCTCAACCTCTATGTCCGGGACACACGCATCTGCACCCAACCCACCCTAAAATACCTCGGCATCCTTTTTGACCAGCACCTAACCTTGCGTCCCCACTTCCAACACCTCAAATCCAAGACAACCAATCGTGTCAGACTGGTGCGCCGCCTGGCCGGCACACGGTGGGGTCTCAAATCCTACATCCTCCTCCACACATACACGTCCTTTGTCCAACCACCCATGACCTATGGACTCACCACTTGCGCAGCCATAGCCAAATCCAACCCTAACCTCTATTGCCCCCTCCTTTCCATAGAATGACGCACCACACGCCACGCCCTCCGGCTCCCATTCAGCTATCCCACCTCGGACCTCCACGACATTTTTCCCTTCCCAAAACTAGACTCCTATGTCCTTACCCAATTTCAGCGCGCCTACCGACGAGCCCTTGACCGGGATCATCCCTTCCTAAAACACCTCCTAAATGGCCCACCTCCCGTTTCCCAACATTTCATCCAAGACACCTTACCACCTTTACCGATCCCTATCCCCACACTAAGGAGATGCCTCCAAGAGAACTGTAACAGCAACCACCACCCCCCCACACACTCCTAACACCCCAACCAGACAATAAATCATATCGTAAAGGCAAGTGAGCATCTCGGTGAGCCCTTGTTGATGCCCTCCCCACTCCCTAACCGACCAAATAAAGATGTCAACAGTGCACACTTTATGTATGTAAGAATAACTATCTAGCTGGATCATATTGTAAATAATCCAATTACCATTTTTTTCTACATCATTTACTGTAAAATTCCAATCATCTCACATGATTGTATATACTGTATACATGTAATTATACCTATCTCGTGGGTGCAATATTGTAAATAGTCCAAGTACGACATTTATCCTAACTTTTTATTGTAAAACTCCTAACATCCCACCTCATTGTACATACAGTATTCATGTAATTATGAATATCAAGTTGGTGTCATATTATAAACAGCCCCAATTCAACATCTGTTCTATATATATGTGAAAACTCTTATCTCACACTATGTATATACTAAGAGATGAGAGTAAGATATCGTAACATGATACTGTATCCTAATCCATAACAGTAAACTGTTCCAGAAATATTATGTTCCTCCAGAGACCCTAATCCAAAAGTAACTGTCTCAGCGAAACCAAGGAAACGGGAGGGAGTTTCTGTTTGGCTAACGGGTATTAGGAAGCATAGCAGCTCGTTTTAAGCGTGCACTCCAGCACAGGCGCGAGCGATACTTTTGCAACAGTTTAGTGGCAGTACTGATATTCCTATCCTATTACTTGCTGATCGGTTACAGATATTCTTTAGTTATTCGAAGTACTTTGTATTAGGCTTACTGATGGTAATACATCAATGATGACTGGGACCTTACTCACGAGATCCGATGCAGAATTGAGCAGGCCAGAACTTCTTTTCAGAGACTTAGGAAACTTTTGACAAGCCGTGACCTTTCCATTTCACTACGGACACGACTACTCCGGTGCTACGTTTTCAGCATTCTGTTGTACGGCGTTGAGGCATGGACACTAACTGAGACCATGTGCAAGAGATTGCAAGCATTTGAAATGTGGACGTACCGAAGGATGCTTAAGATACCTTGGACAGCTAAAATGACCAATATAGACGTTTTGCACCGTATGAACAAAGAACCAGAAATTCTCACTACCATCAAGAGAAGGAAACTAGAATACTTTGGTCATATGATGCGGAACTCTAAATACCACCTTCTGCAAGTAATACTCCAAGGGAAAATTAATGGAAAACGTGGTCCGGGGAGAAGTAGGACATCATGGCTCGGCAACTTGAGCCAGTGGTTTGGGGTGACAAAGCTTACTCTGTTCAGAACAGCTATGAACAAACAACAGATCATGCTACTGATCGCCAACGTTCTGCGGGGACATGGCACATGAAGAAGAAGAAGAAGAAGATGGTAATACATACAATAGCGTAGTTCATGATGATGATGCTTGTTGTTTAAAGGGGCCTAACATCTAGGTCATCGGCCCCTAATGGTACGAAATGGAATGACAAATTAAAAGTTCAAAATCATCCACTGACCAAATTAAAAAATGTCATGATGAATGAATGGATATGAATTTAAAACAATCAGTGGATCCGACTCAAAAACTATCGTAAAAAAATTGTATTACTGACCAAGGGACCACTTCTAAAGCACAATCCTGAATCGAGGATGCTTGTTGTCCAAAAGGGTCCAAAATCCAGGTCAACGGCCCTTCATAATGGTACTTATCAACAGTAAAGTAGAACCATGGTATTTGTCATGTTGGGGTACTAATCAAGTAGCGCAGACTCACGGTGTTCCACACATGATGGTACTACTCACAAGTATTGTACGTCGCGAAGGTAACTCAGACCTACGGTGTTTCTCACATAACGGCGCCACTCATAGGCAATGCAACCGATGGTGTTTCTCACCTACATAGCAGCATAGTTCCTCAGAAGAGTTACGCGTGGTCTTCCTAACTTGCATCTTGAGTTTCGCTCCGTATTCTGGACAATGAGTGAATGGATGTTTTCTAAAAAACAATTTCCCACATAAATCGTATCGGATGTAATTAGTATTATTAGTAGTATCCAATAATAATAATAATAATAATAATAATAATAATAATAATAATAATAATAATAATAATAATAATAATAATAATAATAATAATAATAATAATAACAACAACAATAATAATAATAATAATAATAATAATGTCCGGTTCCATGGCTAAATGGTTAGCGTGCTGGCCTTTGGTCACAGGGGTCCCGGGTTCAATTCCCGGCAGGGTTGGGAATTTTAACCATTACTGGTTAATTTCGCTGGCATGGGGGCTGGGTGTATGTGTTGTCTTCATCATCATTTCATCCTCATCACGACGCGCAGGTCGCCTACGAGCGTCAAATCAAAAGACCTGCCCCTGGCGAGCCGAACGTGTCCTTGGCCACTCCCGGCTCTAAGAGCCATACACCATTTCATTTTTTCATAATAATAATAATTTTTTTTTTTTAATTCTTTCAGTTCATATAGTTCTGATAATGTACATGGTACTCAAATAACAGGTTGTGAAAAGTTATCGCAAGTGACATCACATGAATCTGTGCACCCAGAAATTTTGTCATCGACTGCAACCTGTGAGGCAGTGCAGCAAAAGCTGCTATCATAATTTTTACCAGTACAAAAGAGGAGTGACATACAGAAGAAAAAAATACGCTGGACAAGCCACCTACAGTTGTTTACCAAATATCTACAACCTTCTGTAAATGATGAAAGACGATTTTGGAGCCTTTTATACTGGATTTAAAGAGTGAGTTGGCCGCACGGTTTGTGTTATGTAGCTGTTAGCTTGTATTTGGGAGATGGTGGATTCGAAGCCCACTGCTGGCATTCCTCAAGATGGTTTTCGGTGGTTTCTCATATTATTTAATTTAATTTCCGGGTTGAACCGTGTTGTACTTGTACGCATATCACGTACAGTTTGCCGACGTTTCGAATACATTGCCGTATTCTTTGTCAAGGCGACTGAAATACCCCTACTCGATCCGAGGTAATCAGTCTCCCAGGCAGAAAACTTCATAATTATACAAGTTAAGCAACGGGAATCAACACAACTAGCCAGATTTCAAAAGTTTTTTTGTTTTATTCTTATTTTTAAACAATTTTAAAAGATGTTCACCGGATGAGTTTCGGCGATAAAATGTTGGACTGAAGAAGATTTTAGACAAAAAGTGTTAGCTTAAGACATAATTTCATTGTTGTGTGACTTTTAAAATGTTATAAGATTATCAATTAGTTTTATAGGAGTAATCTTGAACAAAAAGAATTGTTTTATGATCTTATACAATCTTAGATTAATGATAGTTTGGCTGATGATGCTCACGAAAAGGAGCGAAACATGTACCATGTAAACATCATAATAAATATGTAAGTTTGTAATATATTTTTATTGTATTGAAAAGGTGGCAATTGGCAAAACTAAAGGAATTGTATCACAAGTAGATCTTCAATACAGACAAGGAAAATGAAGTTTATAACCTGCAGTGTGTAAGGTAGGTAAGCAGTTCCTCCTACATCTTTCCTCTCAACAGACGTCCGATTATAAGTCGATTTCAGAACTGTAGAGAACATGCTATAAACGTTGCACTCAAAGGTGGTTCTCAAGGTGTTAATTTCCTCTTGTAGAACAGACACTTCACAAATCCTCTTAGCCCTGGTAGTTAAAAGTTGTAAGGATACCATGTTTCTGGGATGAATGACAGTCAGAATCTGCATAGAAATCTCTTAGCAACCACTGATGCGTCGTGTTTCTGTTTTCTTCTGATGAAGAACTGAAGAAAAGTAAGGTACTTTTCCAAACGTGCATTGAGTGTGTTCATATACTTCATTACATGGCATAATCCCAAATATTACATCATGAATACATATTAAAGTTGTTTTAGGAAATAATAAGAAGAAATATGACCTCAGATACCATGCGCAGGCATTTTAATTTGATGCCATCAGACTGCCTGCTTGTCAATTTTGACACTCTGTTTTACTCTAGGCCGACTAGATGGCAGAGTAAACTGGGCTGAGTTTTTATTAATTTTGTCAGGTAAACACCAATCTGTGCCACCAAAGATATTTTACATGCTGACATTGTACGACATGGAGTGTCAATGAACAGACTTTCTTCCATCCTTCAAAAAATCCAACTACCTCTGCCGGGTTTGAACCCACTATCTTGGGATCCAGAGGCTGACACACTACCACTGATAGACAGAGGGAGCTATTTTAAGAAACGTTTGCCACACAGATTCCAAATATGGCATTGGTTTTGCCAAACTGGTTATAATTTTTTAAATATAATGAATATTTAGAAAAACCAAACATTAAGTAACATGATGTGCAAGCAATTCATAAATCACATGAAATTTCTTATAAACCTATGCAACTAAATAATACTTATACAAAATGTTATACGGACTGCCGGGTTTGAGCCCACTATCTTGGGATCCAGAGGCTGACACACTACCACTGATAGACAGAGGGAGCTATTTTAAGAAACGTTTGCCACACAGATTCCAAATATAACATTGGTTTTGCCAAACTGGTTATAATTTTTTAAATATAATGAATATTTAGAAAAGCCAAACAGTAAGTAACTTATGATGTGCAAGCAATTCATAAATCACATGAAATTCCTTATAAACCTATGCAACTAAATAATACTTATACAAAATGTTATACGGAATTCCTAATGTCAGTACATTCAGTACATTTACATTACAATTACTGCTGTGAAATTGTTGTTTGTATTATTTTCTTCTATGTGGGCCATCAGGGCAATCAAATTGAAGGCTCCAGCAAAAGTCTGTTATCCTATGTCTGTTTCATCTGTCTTGATACCTTTCCACCATCATCCTATTGATGTACCGAGCTCGGTAACTGCAGTAGCTTAAGTGTGGCCAATATCCAGTATTTGGGAGATAGTGGGTTGGAACCCTGCTGCTGGCAGTCCTGAAGATGGTTTTCTGTGGTTTCCTATATTCACACCAGGCAAATGGCGGGACTGAAATTTAATCAAGGCCCAGCTGCTTCCTTTCCACTCCTAGCCCTCTCCTGTCCCATAGTCACCATAAGACCTATCTGTGTCGGTGCACGTAAAACAACTCGTAAAAAAAATTATATATATATTTTGCTGCAATGTCTTCCCTTGTTCCTCACTCAAATCACCAAACCAAACCAAACTCCACAGCACTACAGCCCTTGAAGGGCCTTGGCCTGCCAAGCAACCGCTGCTCAGCCCAAACGCCTGCAGATTGCGAGGTGTCGTGTGGTCAGCATGACAAAACCTCTCGGCCATTATTCTGGGCTTTCGAGACCGGGGCCGCTACCTCACCGTCAGATAGCTCCTCAATTCTAATCACGTAGGCTGAGTGGACCTCGAACCAGCCCTCAGGTCCAGGTAAAAATCGCTGACCTGGCCGGGAATCGAACCCGGGGCCTCCGGGTAAGAGGCAGGCACGCTACCCCTACACCACGGGACCGGCCTCAAATCACCAAGGTACCTGGAAATCTACGCAAGTAGCAATGGAGAGATGATTATATTAACACCCAAATTTGTAAATTCTGAGAGCATGTTTTGTACCAGTTCTTTGTAATTATGTGCTTTTTTTTAAATTTTGCACACTCATTATCCTCAGTTTTTCCTCCACACTTTTTCTCTATTCTTTGGCTATGTTCCATTCCTCTATCCTGTGAGACTTTCATGCACTTTATTTTATTTTTTTAATTTCTATTTCCCTACAACATTTGTCCCTGAATTGTCTGATGACCTTGGTGTTACTTTGCAACGCACTTGCAATGTAATAAGAAACATCTTAATTGGAGCTTAGATGGTGTTGTCAGCTCCCACTTGGAATGCTAGCTTACAGTGAGCCATCTGGTGACGAAGTAGAGTACCACTTACTACAGACCAACGGTAAAGCATTCTTAAATTCAAACCTTCATTATTGGAGAAGTGTTCCTCGTGAACAGTCTGGACTTTTTTCTGAAGATGGTGAGCAAAGTTCTCTGCGAAACTTAAAGAATTTCACCTCGTTTTCTTGACATGCCATAAGCACAAAAGCTTATAATGTCATTCTATTTTTAATTAAATTGTTTCTTTTTCAGGTATAATCTGTAAAAAAAATTCAGGTATTTTCTAAATTTTATTTAATCATAAATTACTTTCAACAGACTTAAGAACCAAACAGTTATAGACTTGACAGCTGGATTTAAAATACCTTTGGGTGAACCCATTGCAAGTGGACTGGGAATGAAGGTCAATGATCCACTGCCTGAGCAACAAGTTTGCCGACTGTGAACTGAATATCAGTTTAAGGACAATCATCTAGTCTAAAACAAGCATCCGAAGTATCTTGGGGGCAAACTTGACAGAACACTGTTCTTCAAAGAACATTTAACAAAGACAGCAGCTAAACTGAAGTAAAGAAATATCATCATTAAAAGCTATGTGGTGATGATGATGCTTGTTGTTTAAAGGGGCCTAACATCTAGGTCATTGGCCCCTAATGGTACGAAATGAGACGAAATACAATGACAATTCAAAAGTCCAAAATCATCCACTGACCAAATTCAAAACGTGATGAAGAATGAATGGATGGATATGAATTTAAAACAATCTGTGGATCCGACCTGCAATGCCCCACATTCCCAGAAACCTCCATTAAACAATAGTATTACTGACCAAGGGATTGCTTCTAAAGAACAATGGTGAATCAATGATTCTTGTTGTCTAAAGGGGTCCAAAATCCAGGTCATCGGCCCCTCATAATGGTACTTATCGCTAGGAAAGTATAACCATGGTATTTGTCATGTTGCGGTACTAATCCAAAGTAGCGTAGGCTCGCGGTATTCCACACATTATGGTACTACTCGCAGCTAATGTAATACGCACATGTAACACAGACCTATGGTGTTTCTCACGCTGTGGCGCCATTTAGAGGCAATTACATAAAATCAGCTTCATGGTCCGTATCGCACTTCAATAGATTCACAATTAAGTATTTATTTTCCACCTAGTCGATACAATGATTGCTTAAGGCAATTTTTAATGGTCAAAAGTGGTACATGTTTCGTATATTATCAACATCTTCAGCCACATAACACTGTTTAGATGAAAAATGTATAAAATTGACAAAGTAATGCTTTAGAGTAAGTGTCCTTAAAATTAACATAAGATTGACAAGATTAAAACAAACAAATAACTCAAGAGAAAATATATAAATTATTTCTACAATAGAAAGCAGTCGTCAAGGAAACACTTGTACAATATTCCATAGAGAAATTGTCCTAATAAATATTCTTTTCTTAATAATTCATGAAAAAAGATCAATTTATAAATTAAAAATTATACAATTTATAAGTAATTATCGAAATGAAGAAATCCTGATATCACAGTGCGGCTCTTATTATTAATGTAGATGAAGATATAACTAATTCCTAGTTGTCAAATCTTATTAAGCCTGCTTTCCTTTGGAACAGTAACTCATGTCATTCTTTCACAGTTTTGCGCCGGGTGTAATATTGATGATGCGTTCTTCCTTGCTCTTGCACCTGAGGAGGTGGAGGAGCGGGGGATATAGGTGTGTCAAGAACTTTCTTGCTGTCACCTATAGCTTCAACTGAGGAGGAATAAGTTGTAGGGCTATCTGTAGGAGGAGAAATTCCAATTCTTTTTTCGTGATCCTTCTCAAGCATTTTCAAATATACTAGAATTTGATAATATAATGGATTCTTATATTCTACAGCCTCATTAAGGTTATCATTTTTCTTTACAAGTTGGTCTAGATGAATGTACAGGTCTTCATATGTGTTCATTAAGCTGCCCTTTTTTAACTTTTTTATGATGGTCAGGTCTTGTTCTATGTTGGTAAATTTATGACCTGTGGCAGTCATGTGTGATCCCATTGCTGAGAATCTTCTATGTTTTTCAGCATTCACATGTTCCAAATATCTAACTTTAAAATTGCGGCCAGATTGTCCTATGTATGTATTCTTACATTCAAAGCATGTGAGTTTATATATTCCGGAATCAAAAAATTTATCTTTTTCCGAGATATTTATTGTATCATGGTTGAAAATACTATGTTTCATGTTGTTATTGGTGGAAAATGCAATTTTAAAATTTTTTCTCTTAAATAAATTTGTTATTACATGAATGTTTGGATTATTATATGTGAACTTTCACACTGACCACTATCAAGAACAACTCGTTACACCCTGAGGCACAGAAAAGATCAGCATATTATAGTTACGTTAACAGAGCGTTTAGTATTCCTTTATCCAAATCTGAAAGGAATAAAGAACTGTTGTTTATCCGACAACAAGCCCTCTTGAATGGTTTCAACAATAACATGATTGATAAAATAATTAATAAATTTTCGGAGAAGCAACAATCTAAATTAGCAGTCGAACCTAGTAAAACTGAAAAAAAAAAAAAAAAAAAAATCAAGTTCACATATAATAATCCAAACATTCATGTAATAACAAATTTATTTAAGAGAAAAATTTTTAAAATTGCATTTTCCACCAATAACAACATGAAACATAGTATTTTCAACCATGATACAATAAATATCTCGGAAAAAGATAAATTTTTTGATTCCGGAATATATAAACTCACATGCTTTGAATGTAAGAATACATACATAGGACAATCTGGCCGCAATTTTAAAGTTAGATATTTGGAACATGTGAATGCTGAAAAACATAGAAGATTCTCAGCAATGGGATCACACATGACTGCCACAGGTCATAAATTTACCAACATAGAACAAGACCTGACCATCATAAAAAAGTTAAAAAAGGGCAGCTTAATGAACACATATGAAGACCTGTACATTCATCTAGACCAACTTGTAAAGAAAAATGATAACCTTAATGAGGCTGTAGAATATAAGAATCCATTATATTATCAAATTCTAGTATATTTGAAAATGCTTGAGAAGGATTACGAAAAAAGAATTGGAATTTCTCCTCCTACAGATAGCCCTACAACTTATTCCTCCTCAGTTGAAGCTATAGGTGACAGCAAGAAAGTTCTTGACACACCTATATCCCCCGCTCCTCCACCTCCTCAGGTGCAAGAGCAAGGAAGAACGCATCATCAATATTACACCCGGCGCAAAACTGTGAAAGAATGACATGAGTTACTGTTCCAAAGGAAAGCAGGCTTAATAAGATTTGACAACTAGGAATTAGTTATATCTTCATCTACATTAATAATAAGAGCCGCACTGTGATATCAGGATTTCTTCATTTCGATAATTACTTATAAATTGTATAATTTTTAATTTATAAATTGATCTTTTTTCATGAATTATTAAGAAAAGAATATTTATTAGGACAATTTCTCTATGGAATATTGTACAAGTGTTTCCTTGACGACTGCTTTCTATTGTAGAAATAATTTATATATTTTCTCTTGAGTTATTTGTTTGTTTTAATCTTGTCAATCTTATGTTAATTTTAAGGACACTTCCTCTAAAGCATTACTTTGTCAATTTTATACATTTTTCATCTAAACAGTGTTATGTGGCTGAAGATGTTGATAATATACGAAACATGTACCACTTTTGACCATTAAAAATTGCCTTAAGCAATCATTGTATCGACTAGGTGGAAAATAAATACTTAATTGTGAATTTAGAGGCAACGCAAACCTATGGTATTACTCACAGAGGTTTACTAATCACAGGGACTCGTACTATCCCGTGGTGTTCCTCACATAGTGGGTACTAATCATAGGCAAGGCAGACCCATGGTGTCGCTCATATAGTTGTACTAATCACAGGTACTCTAAAACCCACCCTGATTCACACACTCGCTACTAAGCACAAACCTATTGTGTACCTAACATAGTGGTACTACGCGCAAGTAAAGGCGACCCATGGTGTTCCCTGCGTGGTGGTACTAATTACAAGTAGTCTCATGATTCTAATTCGATCATCCCCTGGTCGCCCCTTTTAGTCGCCTCTTATGACAGGCAGGGTACACCGTGGGTGTAATCTTCATCTGCGTCCTCCACCCACAGAGGGATGTGTGTTTGGTCCGTGAGAACTATTTTATATCACTCAAGTCTGCCGGCAAACCGGTTAGGACCCCCCTATCCGCCACGTGGGAGTATCACCTCTCCCCTGCTACACCAGCGTAGTAGGTTCATGGAAAAAGTTACGTGGTATTGTTGTGTTATGTGGCTCTACAAGAGGCGACCTCTTTGTATTGATACATTGATTATGGAAGACAGCTATATCTTGTTGATGTTGGGTTACATGTAGTACTGAATAAACCACTGATGTTAAAAAACATATACTTTATTAACTGTTACAACATTACATGGTGTCGGGAGTTTTATGAGTGATATTGCTTATGACCTGTCTGGCCTATTCAATCAAATGGATGATACCACTACTCATCAAATGGAAGCTACCAGCTGTTACCAAGTCTCCCATCCTGAGATATTTAACTTTAAAGAGCCTTCAGATTGGCCTTGATGCATTAGAATGTTTGAACGTTTCAGAACTTTGTCCAGACTGAAGAACAAGGATGAGAAGGAACAAGTGATTATGCTATTACAGTATATTGTTTGGGAGAAGACGATGAAATCTACCAAAGTCCTTTGGTTTGAATGAGGCAGCAGAGGCAAATATGACAAGGCCAAGCCAGAGTTTGTGAAGTTTCTTGGATTTAAGATTTAAGAGCTAAATTTCTCAAAAGAAGATATATGGAGGGGGAACGTCTAGATTCTTTCATTAATGATCTTTTTAGGTTAGTTGACCAATGTCAGTTTCAAAATTTGAGACACAGTTTAATTACAGATCTAATCATTATAGGCATCTTAGATCAGCCTCTTTCGGAAAAACTACAACTGGTAGACAATCTGGATCTCAATAAGGCTGTATAATTGGTGCGATAGGCTGACAGCTTGCAGCAACAGCAGCAAGTCATTACAGATACAGATAGTTCTGCTGATGTTGGTGCTATAAATCGCTCCAGAACTTCAACGTCACGGCAAACCCTGTCTAACTTTGCTAGGTGGAATACATGTCCTAGTTGTGGACATAACAGCAGTCACAAGTTTTGTCCTGCTGCTAGTGCTATATGTCATTGCTGTGGAATAATAGGCTACTTTATAAAGTCTTGTAGACATAAAAACAAATCAGTCATTGGGATATATGTAGCCAGCCTCAACAGGAAGAGAATGATTATCTCAGCGAACTGACAGTACTGGAAGCTCGCCATGAAAACTGCTGAACAGCACGTAGGCTAATGTTTAAGCTGGATACCGGCGCTGACGTCACTGTTATAGGAACTGATTTATCTAATAAACTTGGCCTTTAACTTAGTGAAAACTGATAGGAACTTGTACAATGTTGCTAAATTGCCTTTATAAAGAGAAAGGTGTGACCAGTGTCTAACTTGGGTACAAGGATAGGCAGAGCTTAGAAGATGTATGTGTAGTTCAGAATCAAACCTGTCCTCTATTAGGCAGAGGCACTGTTAAAATTTAACCTAGTCAACTTAAATACAGAAGAAGTGGGATTTGGTACCATCAGAAGATTCCCTGGCATGTTTAATAACAAACCTGGTATGATGAAAGGAATTGAGTATAAAATCAGGCTGAGTAGTGA
The DNA here is from genome assembly GCF_040414725.1 of Anabrus simplex. Taxonomy (NCBI): domain Eukaryota; kingdom Metazoa; phylum Arthropoda; class Insecta; order Orthoptera; family Tettigoniidae; genus Anabrus; species Anabrus simplex. The sequence continues at coordinate 84,210,656 of NC_090275.1, forward strand.
AGCTAAACCACTTGCTGTAGCTGCACCCTGCTGCATGGCAAAACCTTTAACAGATGGAATTAAAGTAGAGCTGGACAAGATGATTAAGGAGGGTATAATCGAGCCAGTAGAGAAACCTACAACTTGGTGTGCCCTTATGAGTGTGGTGCCATGCAAAGATGGTAGGGTTCATATGTGTAATAATAATTTTGTGTGGCTATTTCTAGCTGATTGCAGCCCTTGTAAGGCAGACCCTCCGATGAGGGTGGGCGGCATCTGCCATGTGTAAGTAACTGCATGTTATTGTGGTGGAGGATAGTGTTATGTATGGTGTGTGAGTTGCAGAGATGTTGGGGACAGCACAAACACCCAGCCCCCAGGCCACTGGAATTAACCAATGAAGGTTAAAATCCCCGACCCAGCCGGGAATCGAACCCGGGACCCTCTGAACCGAAGGCCAGTACACTGACCATTCAGCCAACGAGTCGGACAGGATTCATATGTGTGTGGACTACACATATTTAAACAAATATGCCTAATGGAAAAGGTGCCAGCTACCCTTAATTGATGAGTCTCTTGGTACGTTAGAGGGTGATGCTTTGAGTAATCAGCCGGATCATTCTTCTTATCAATGCCAAGAATAATTTCCTGCCAGTGTTTTGAGCCAATCTGATCTGAGTTTTGACCATCCATAGTCCATTAATGTCTGATAAAGTTAACATTCACTTAATTATTTAGCATATGACATTACAAGCATTACTAACGTACAACATAAGGAAAGAAAAACAAAAGGGCCATTCCATTAGGGCGACTACCCTAAATGCAGATCAGTAGTGATTGATTGATTGATTGACTGATTGATTGGACTCTCCACAGTTCTGGTTGTGAAACCTTTCAGCTTGTTTCAAATATTTATATTCCAAAAATTAACAAACCTACTGTTCTGTCATTTTTGTTGTGCATTTTTGATCTCCATTTGCAGTCCAATCCCAAGATACCGTCATACCTGAGGTACATTACTGGGGGTTTTAAAGTTTTGTATTTCCAAGACTTTCTCAGGGTCAGGTAGGATATTATTGTCCTCTCAGTATGTTGGTCTAGGATTTTATTTTTTTGGGCTCCAAATTCACATTTATTTGGGTTGAGAACAATCCTGTACCTGCTGAGTTTACTTAATACCTTCACAATACATATAGTATGATACTATGAAACAACATCGTTTGGACTGTATGGTTGAAAGTTCAAATGACCATAGTGTGTGCAGTTCACATCCATTGCAGGAAATTATTTCATATTTGTGTCAACAACTGAAGATCTACAGAATGGCTATGACAAGTTGCACAAAATCCCTAGTAAAACCATCAATCTGTGCACAAATGAAATGCAAAATTGCAACCATTCTGTTTTAGCCACTTGATTCAAATTAATTGTAGTTTTTGTCCTTTTGACATAACTTATTAAGTAAAATAAATGGCCTAACACAACTGAATGTTTTTTAAAAATATATATTCCAAAGCAGTACAGCTGTAGGGTAGGGTCTATGGACTCAGTTTCTCCTTGCTGACTGCTAGCAAATAACTGACAACTTTCTCAATAGGTAGGCTAGCCTGACCAACTTATACTGCATTTCTTCAGAGACACTGTAAAAATACTTTACACTGATACTGGACGATATTAACTTAAACAGACTGACCTCTTATGGATATGTGAAAACGTTGCATATTTTGCCCTTTCAGGAAACATGTATACACATTTTGAAATTACTCATTTAGTAGCCGAAGCAAAGGGTAGTGCAAGTCATTTGAACTTTCAACCATACAGTCCAAACGATGGGGGAATCTCTGCTTCATAGTAGCATACTATACGTCTTGTAAACTCAACAGGTACAGGATTGCTCTCAACCCAAATAAATGTGAATTTGGAGCCCAAAAAATAAAATCCTAAGCCACATACTAAAAGGATAATAATATCCTACCTGACTCTAAAAAATTCTTGGAAATACAAAATATTTTTAAGAGGAAGTACAATCAGGCAACCATCCTCTATTAACACTAATCAAAGGAAAAAATGGAAGGGATCCAATAATATTGAAAAATAAAGGTATCAGCCAAAAAATGTCAAGGGCCTCGAATGCTCTAATACCGTCGCGGTCGGAAAAGAACAAGGGTTGACCAAGGGAGGTCGGATAGGATAGATGAAAGTGAGGAGCCTGGTACAAGTGGAAGCAATGCCAAGACTCAGTTAAAGGCCCCGCGGTCACCAACCCACGTTCTCATGTTGAGAACCCCTGGGGCGAAGCAAAGGGTAGCAAATATATATACGGTATATTAAAAGACTTTTCCCACATTTGTAAGTTCAGTATGCCGTAAGTTCTTCCTCCACCTAGAGCCTGCCCGAAGACAAAGAATATAAAATACACGTCAATGATCTTCATATCAGCTGTTAATATTATTCTCTAGGCAAATTGAATGCTTTACTAAAGAGTCCTCTGTTAAAATCTGAAGTACAGTGCAAAATATTTACCGTGTTAAAACATGAAGATCTCTCAAATGCCCATTCCAGTTGTCAATATTAACTGTATCAGCAAAAATTTTAGAACATAAACATTCATCAAAACTATGAACGTCTTATTTATTTATCTGCCTACATTAAAACCGTGAACTTCACCCTTCTACATCATATTTGATGTTATTTTTTTACTTATCTTCAGACGTAGATAATGACAACACGAACACGAAGTTTCCCGCGTAATCAGAAAGATATCATATCGAACCAATTCAGTATTGCCAATGTTAACGTAGGTACATTTACAGAAAATTCCAAGGGATGGTTAGTAACATGAGCAAGTATTAAGTTGCCTCTCAGAAAAAGAAACGAGTGTTCTTGCCGTTGCCTACGCTATAATACAAGGCCTTGAAATGCACTCGTGGAAACGGGTCGCTTCCTAGTTCACAATTCAGCCGCTTGGTTCGCGGACTTGCCCCCTTGTATTCGTATGGCCGTATATGTCAATAAGTAAAGTATATCCTAAATAAAAATAACTGAATGTTTTTGCGAGTATTGACAGTACTTTATTTATAGAGCGATGCTGCATTGGCTTGGATATGTCATTGAAGTTTCAAAACTTTCCTTCTGAGGGGCTTCTTATCAAGTTTCAAAACTTTCTCTCTTCTACCTTAGTGGCTCAAAGCAATGTTGTCTAACAGAGGTCTCAGAAATTTTCATAGTAGAAAAAGAGGTGTTTTGTCGCCTTTACACTTTCCACACTTAATTTCACTGTTGAACATGTCTTTCGAAAAAATAAACGTACACCTTTTAGTAACTCTCTTCGGGACAAGTACTGCGTAGCGGAAGTGACAAATTCCGTCGTTCACTGCAGAAGTGCCACAGACGATTTTCGGTATCTGAGGGCTCCTCGATCTTGAAAACGAATAAGACACAATGTTAAGGCCGGTCTCCACTGTTTAACATTTAACACCAACATGTTAAATTTAACATGTTACAGTGGACATGTATACTGTGATTGTGTCTTCCAATTGACTTTGCATGTTAACTCAGAATGTTGAGTTAACACTTTTAACATGTTGGCGTGTTTTCCACTCCAAGTGGAAAACATGTCAAGTCAATTCGTTGTTCGTGCGATGTCGGCACAGCTTCGGCAACTTCCATGATGTTTCCATGCCAACACATAACCTAAACGACGCAAACGACGTGCTCCTCATATAGTAGGATTATAATTACAACACTCCGCAACACTCCTTCTCTTTGTTATAAGCTACAAATACAGTACACGCACGTGTGTCGTTCTCTCTGCACTATACTAAAATGTATAGTCAGAAATGGAGTAGAGCAAGGAGATTACTCTGGACTTAATTAATGATATAATAGAAAGGCCTTATTTGTGGGATGTCTCATCAGAGGAATACAGATATAAAGCGAAGAAAGCCGACAGTTTCCTGGAACTCGAAAATATCTATAATTGTTCCCGCGAGTAAATCGAAAAAATAAAACTAGCGTCCCTCCACTCCCAGTACAGTCGAGAATTGCAGAAAGTTCAGAAAATTCGGTAGTCGGGAGCGGACGAAGTTTATACTTCAAAGTGGTTTGCTTTTGAAGCAATGAGCAGAGTGAGGGGAGAAAATGTGCCTAATAAAACTGCATTTCTAAATCATAACAAGAAGCAACAGTGGCAATAACAAAGGCCAATTCCTCTTCATCTGAGTCCATTGTCCTTATTTAAAAATACTAGACACCATCTAAATGTATTACCATAAACTGATATGATGAACAACCTGTATATAAACAAAGAATGTCAAGTTTAACATGTTTATTAAGTGTGGACACAATGTTAAATGAAACAGTTTTTGACATTTAACATTTAACATGCTAATGGTGTCACCAGTTAACATTTAACACTTTTAACATTTAACATGTTGTTATTAAATGTTAATCAGTGGAGACCGGCCTTTAGACTTTGAGTAGCTGGAGAACAGATATGTTCTAAACAGCCTTTACAGTCTGTTTTTTCTTTTGCCACACGATCCATAATGTCATTGTATTCCACTTGGCGTCTTAGGTAGCTGAAGGAGAGCTCGATGTCATAGCTCGTTAGGTTCCTCATCAATGCATAATGCAAATGTTTACTTATGAGGTATTTTACGCAGGCCACAGTGGACTGGGTAGTCAAGATCTATGCCTGACACATTTCTCTGATGTTTTTCTTTACTTTCTCTGAATGCATTTTAAGTTTCTTAATATATGGCAGGAAATCATTAATTAACTAACTGAGGAGTTCATCTTCAGTACTATAAGTTGCTTTATTTTTTTGCTAGTGAATTTACATCGCACCGACACAGAATGGTATTATGGTGACGATGGGATAGGAAAGGCCTAGGAGTTGGAAGGAAGCGGCCGTGGCCTTAATTAAGGTACAGCCCCAGCATTTGCCTGGTGTCAAAATGGGAAAACACAGAAAACCATCTTCAAGGCTGCCGACAGTGGGATTCGAACCCACTATCTCCCGGATGCAAGCTCACAGCCGCGCGCCCCTAACCGTACGACCAACTCGCCCGGTTAAAAGCTGCTCGTTTGTTCTCGTTCCTGAATATGTCCCATGTGAGGTGTTGCAGACGTTATGCGCATTGAACAATTTAATGAAATGCTCCATAAAACAAATGGCTTATTTTAAACTGTATTTTATGCTCTCGGGACAAAACCACCTCCATACTTTATAAACCAGAGATTGTTTCAGGGGAAAATACAATATTTTTAGCTCTTGCTACATTCATTTTTTCGTGAAATTTGTTGGGCAAATTCTTTTCCTCGTTGGTTTCCTAATTTAAGATTTCTGAGTTTGAAGATGCCTCTCAAATGATTGCCGGTCACGGTAGCATAGTTTAAAAAAAGTCCAGTGACAAATTTTGGGATCGCCCGATTCTTATGACGTAACTCGGATCAAAACTTAGGAACAATCACTGGAAACTTGTGAAACGAAATTCCACTACCTTTAATTTCTCGTGAATAAACCATGACTGGAACTGCGAATGCTTAACATCTGACAAATACATAATACATTCACAACAAACTCAGTTAATGAACACGTTTAAAGGCGCGAGCCTTGTCAACAGGGGGTAAGATAGCTATCCTAGCGGCCCGGCATTGAACTTCAGTGGAACCATTTCCATAGCGTTTTACGGGCTCTATTTCCAGGCCTTGTATTATAACGTAGGCAACGGTTCTTGCCCGAACTTGCTAGATCGATTTTTATAAGTAAGCGATTGTTCCCATGATGCCGTTCTCAGCACGTGTTATGAATTTTTGTTTAAATTGATTTTCTAACCTCGAAACCTTTTAAAGGTACGAAAATATATCTTTCAACCATTATGAAATCGTTCCCTTATCAGATATCCTAACAACACAGAGTTGCATTTTGCAGTATTTACTCTGTAATTCGGCTTCTAGCTGTTTTGGTTTCCAAATAAATAAAAGAAAGACCTGGAAAGGAACAACATACGAGAAGAAGAATTATTGGAAAGAAAGATTTTTAGGAAGAAAGTCTTACAAATGGAAGGATTCCAAGGGAGGAAGGAAAAGAAAACAGGCTCAAAGTGGACTGAAGACAGGAAAAAGAAACACAGTGAAACAATGAAAGAATACTGGAAGAAAAGGAAAGAACAACTAAGGAGGAACAATTGAAATTGTAACGTGGTCCTTAGAAGGCCGGAACGCAAGAAGAAGAAAAGTGGAAGAGTTTTAGGGTTTCTATACTGTGTGAAAACACTTTAAGTATTATATGTAACAAACTTTAACAGTTTCATTTCTAATAATAATAATAATAATAATCCCGTATTGACTACATATCAAATAGTGAATATTTAAGATGAACTTAAAAATTATAACCAAGAGGTCTGCTTATTCAATACAATTTATTTCATTTAGTACATGTTTCGTCCCATAAGGAACATCATCAGCATTAATAAATTAATATTAATATATCAGAATACACTTAAGTAAACAAAAAAGTTGTGACATGTAAATAACTTAATGTGTTTATTATTTTTTTTTTAATTGCAGATACTTAAGTTAGAATGAGGAGGGTTCTATTTCAAATTCAAGGTGCGTGGTTTTCGGTGATCACGTCCTTCATACCAGCTTCACAGCTTCATATTCATACCGAGGACAAATGCAGAGAGACAATACGCGACACTTCCGGATTTAGCCTTGTTAAAATGGGAGACAAGTCGCAAGTGGCGCTCCTAGTGGCTTGACCTGAAAATTCACGCTAAATTCAAATATCAGTGGAAATGTATATATGGAAATGGATAAATACATTACGTCTAGAAATAAAGTGTTACTAAGATATGAACTTTAAAGTTGCTAAAGCAATTCTGGATAAATGAATGAAGAATTAATTAACAGGTTACTATTTAAAGACTGAAATTAGACATATAATCAAGATGTGAATGGGCTGCTGTGAAAGGGCTTGATCTTTCATTTATGCATTACTTTTTTAGCTTTAGAATTCGTGCCTGAATGCTCACAGCTAGATTTTTTCTAATTTAAAAGCATTGTACCATCATATTAAAACACTTGTCAACAAAAATATCGGCATATTCCTTACACACGATTCAATGAATTTACATTTAAGAGCTGGACAATTTTCCTTTTAACTTGAAGCCTACTAACAGAAAGAAAATCTATAAATTTAGCCTCAAAAACTTTCAAACTTTCCCTATAAGCAATACTTGCCATAATGCCATTACATTAGGGTAAAGCAAATTTGCATCATCATATGGTTTCAACAAAATACCGTATGTACATTTCTTAAATCACCCATATTTTCTTCAGTGCTTGACAACGCATTCCATATGGGGTAACTTGGAACACATCCAGCCACACTCATATGCATATGTATTTTCCTGAATTAAATCAAACCCACAGATCACACCTACAACAACACATCGGTATTGAAGGTTAACTGCTGCACTATACAATAAAATATGCACATTATATTTTTTAGCCAGTTAAAATATGGGTCGAGCAGGTCAGAAGATTATTAAGTACTATAAAAGTCTCTTTGTCACTGGAAGAATATATATGCAACCACAATATTACTTACATTTTCTTGTCACGAGGGGAACAGAAGAAAGACCGCACATTCTTCTCTACTTCATAGTTACTGCAGCCAAACACAGCACATACCTTTCCCCTCATGTTGAGAGGAGATATCAAGGAATGACACACGCTGCTATTTAATTATGTCAACTCACTGAAAACGCAGAAGTAACACCAAAAACTTCACACACAAATACACGTGCTCTTATGACAGAATAAGTAGTTCTCAGGTCAATCCGCTAGAGAGAGCTCTAATAGCTGTCCCTCGATATCTCGCCGAGTGTCGCGTATTGCCTCTACTGTATTTGCTGAGGGCTACCGTATTTGAAGTGGCAGCTTCCTAATGGGTCATAGTACCGTACACTGCTGGTAATGTCGTCGACCTTTCTTTCGGTAGTCTGTTTATGAGCAGCTGAACTTCACTTCGCAATTACATTTTTGCTAATGGCTTACCAGCTCATTACCGAACAGTGTATTTTCATGTGCTGCAGATTCTTAAAACATAAATCTGCTGGAAGAGTTAAAAGATAATTTAGTGAAAAGATTCCTGGTGATCGAGTTCGAACTCATGATATTAAATCAGAAAGCTGTTAGGGAACCAACAGTTCTAAACAGGTGAAAAGCTCCAGGATATACAAGTACTACTTTGGTAGTCACCTAACAAATCCATAAGGAAACATGCACAAGAAACTAATATTTCTTATTTTACTGCACAGAAGGCAACCAAAAACTTAAATCTAGACCCTATAAAGATGGAAGTGCCAAGTTTAAGCCAAAGAGATTCTACTGCTAGAATACAATATTGTAATTGGTTTCTTCAGTCAGTGAACAGTGGTGATTTAAACCCTGCGTTGGTACTGTTTTCTGAAGAGGCATGGTTTCACTTGAACAAGCGAGAAAAAATACAAAATAACAGGTACTGGTTCCATGAAAGACCAGTTTTAATTCATGAAACTCCATTTCAGGTCCCCAAAATTGGTGTCTCGTGTGTCATTAATGCTACAAGAATTATAGGACCATTTTTTTTCAACAGACCATGAATGCTGACTGTTATGCTGAGTTAATCTTGAACAATTATTTTACACAAGTAACTGAAAAGGAAAGGACATTTGGGTACTTCCAAATCGGGGGTACAGCTTATAACTCAATGACTGCAGTACATAATATTTTTGGGCACCAAGTAATCAGAACAGGTTTATAGCCAGACCATAGTCCTGATTTAATACTTTGTAACTTTTATTTGTGGGTTAGTTTAAAGGACAAGGTGTACAAAAGTAATCTTCACATAATAGAAGAACTCAGAGATGCAATTCATAGGGAAATTTTCAAAATTCCTGAGGATGAGTAGCAAAGAGTAAACAGGAACACATTTCACAGTACAATGCATGACTACAAACTAATTGAGAGCATTTCCAGCATTTGCTGTGATGTAATAAGTTTGTCATTTCAGCCTTTCCTTCACTACCCACTGCTTATTTTACAACTCTTACTCTCCAGTTAACCCTATTCCAACATGACTTTCTAATTTTACCTACAAGAGATAACTTGCCATGTTTGCAAACTCTCCAAATTACAATCTCAGATGCTCTTTCTGAATTCAATTCTATATCTTAGTCCCTATCCTCAAGACCAAAGTCTTAAATTTCCTTTTTCTGCTTCCCCAAATGCCATACGACAAACTTTTATTGCTTTCTGCTTCCTACCAAACTTTCATAAACCTCACCAAACTCATCTTCTCACAAAAGACCACATCTCCACCTCTGTTGTTTTCTCTCATTCATTAAAGTTCAACCCTCATCTGAGTTGAGAACCTAACATTCCATGCCCATAATAATTTATAACGTCAACCACAATTTTTCCCAGACATTACATAGCATCTCTGGAAACTGAACCTACTTTGTATGGATCCTTTTAAGCAAGTATCCCTCTCCCAAAGCTACAACATCTCTGTTAAGTTCCACCCCATCTCTGGTAGATCTCCTCACCCTACCAAAGCCAGCTGCACCAATCCCCAGTCTTCTCAAATGTCTCTCACCTTGTCACCCACACAACCCTCATTTGAACCCCAAACTGATTCATCAACCTGTTAAGTTATCCTCTGAATCCATCATCTCACTCCGGTCACAGACTAAGAAACATCTATCCTATCCAGAGGTCTCAACTTGGATTCCCCCCCTCCAAGAAATCTGTTCCATTTCAAATTCTTGTTGATGCCCACTGCTTTCAAGAAACCTTCACTGCCGCTTCCGGTACAAAAACAGATATTCACCATCAAATGATGTTGAGCCATCCTTAACTTGATTCAAGAGCCTGCCTAGCATTGAACCTCAACCTCTTACCACCTAAACATCCCCTTCAAAAAGTTTCTTATTTTCTCCTAACCAGTCATACTCCAAATTTCTAGCCTTTCTTCCTACTCAATACAACCTGACAAAACACCAATTCTATGCTCTTCAAGGTCTACGAATCCACCCAGATATCATTGACCTTCCTGCCAATAAAGGGTCCGCTACACTTGTAATAAACTGCTGAGACTATGATCATAAGGCCTCATAACTACACTTGGACACAACTACATATGTCACCATCAACCAGGATCCCACAAATGATCAGAAACTCAACCTAGCAATCTATATTAAATTCCATGGCCACATGAGAATTTATCCAAAACCTCTATCAGTCTCATCCCAACACAGCCCTGTATTTTCAAGATCTGTAAGGCCAAAAAGTCCAGGACATTCCATTGGATCCTGCCATCTTTCATGGAACTTATCTCGGCACAGGTTGACCAACATCTTTAACACTTGGTACATTCATGACACTGGCCTTTTTCCAGAATGTCTTGCCACTCTGTCCAAACCCCTCCCCTCTGACCACCTTCTAGTCTTCTTTGATGTCACTATACAGTACATCGTAACACACAACTTTTGCAACTTCAATAATTATTATTCCACCAGATTCAAGGCATGTGGATGGACCCCTCCTATATCGGCCTCTTTATGGGAAAACTTTTGGAAAGTTTTCTTGCCACTGAGCCTCTCCAGCTCTTAGTCTGGGAGAAGTTCATTGTCAGATATCTTTTTACTATGGCACCATGAATCAAACCCGCATGATTCATTCATGCACTACCTCATCTTTATTACAGTACCTATTTTGCTGGCAGATCTCTCCCACTTCTCTTGCTTTCCTTAACACTGATCTCCACCTCCTTGACGGTAGAATCAATACCTCTGTACCCATCAAACTCACCATTCATCAGTAGTATCTACACTGCAACAGTTTTCACCCATATCAACCTAAATGATCACTGCTATTCAGCCTTACCATCTGCGGCAAACACATTTGTTCAACATCTATTGCCCAGGCCTCCTACTGTGACAACATTAGGGCTACCCCCACTCCCCCAATGGGTTGACTGCCAGATTTTCTAATCCTCTTCCCAGACTCCCCAAGGAACCAAACCCAGTATTCTTCAGAACTGCAAATTTTCTGGGAATTCACACAAAATCAGCCACTTTTTAAAACAAACTTCAACCTTTTTCTCAACCTCACCTCAAACCCATAATATTCTTCCAAAGAGCCCCACAGTCTCATTCAGATGTCCTCCAAACCTTAAATAATTCTCACTCGCAATGAACTACACCAACTCTTTACTACTTCTAGCTTTTTCCCCTTTGAACACAACCACTGTAAGACCTACTGTCAACATATATGCAACACCACTTTCACGAGTAGCACCACCAAGTCTTACCTCATGCAGGGTGGTCATGGCTGCACTTCATCCAATATCATCTACCAGCTTCATTGCTGACTATGACCAGCTCTTTGCGTTAACTCAACTACCAACATGTGAGCCAAACGAATATGTGGCCATAACAGAACCTTCACAACCCATAACATGGAACTTATTGTCTCCATTCACATCCAGCTCCATCAAACCACATTTGATGATTGTTTCACAGTAAACATTTACCCCCATCTTCCCACCCTCTTAACTTGTAGACATTTCAAAGTTGGACATCAACTGGTGATCAGGTTAAGGGAAGCACCTTGCCTTAACATTAGATAACAGCTACTTTTTTTTTCTATTCTCATGCCTCCCCTTACCTCACAACAGTGTCTACTTTCTTATTCTGTACTCCACTATCAAAGACTGAAGCTAAATATTGTGGTCCCATGTTTCTTTTATTTGTACTCTTGTCTGCTCGTGCTTACATGGTTAAGTTGCTCCTTTTCATCTGTTTCCTAAACATATATAATGTATTAACGAGGCAGTGTGTGATAAACGAATGACATGACTGGCTTCACACCAAGGCCATGACAGTTCAGATCCTGACCAATACATGTGAGATATTTGAAATGAAAAGACACATCCTGTAGTTAGGGTTCCATGTAAAATTGGAGGTCACGGTAAACATAAATGTTCACAATGTAGAGAAACCTGCCTAAAGCAGCCATCAAGCAATCTTCAAAGGAAAAAGATTGGTATCAGTAGGGCCTATAGTATTGTATCATGGTGGAGGTGGCGATTAAACACACAACTGGTAGCGTGAAAATTCTGTAACTAAGATTTATTTACCGCTAATTCCTACACACTACACAGGCACACAAGTATACCAGTTTGCACTCTCTGTACTCATGCTAACTCAGACACACCCGTTATTCACTCTTACAAGTACACATTACACACTGTTCCACTACTGTAACTTATATTCAAATACAGTTCAGAATTATGCTCATTGTACACTAACACAGCCACACAACATGGTCTCAAACTTTTGTACATCGTACATTGTCCGTCAAAACAGCCACTGGCACTCGTAAATTGGTCGTACAATCAAAACAGTCTTCATTCACTGTTCCTGGTCGAACCATCCCACACTGTACCAGGGACACAACGCTCACTTCACAGCAGCTGGACATGAGAGACAAATCTTCGACGATAGATTCATCTTCACAGAGGGAACACTTACTTTACTTCACTGCAATGCTCAGCTGACACTGTCCACTGACTGACTACCTGAGTTCATCTGGTCTGACTTAAATAGGGAGGCTGGCTCCTTGAGATATTTTCAAAAAAAAAAACCCCAAGAGTTCTTTTGACGTAGGTTTATCTCTTTCTAGTGTCGTCAGGAGGCCTCTAGTCAGAGGATAGAGCAATAACAGAGATGGGCTGGCCTTTCGCGCCTGACTGGTTGCCTGTGCGGGCAAGTCCAATAACTGCATACAATTTTTATTTTTGTTTTCCACCTATTCAATACATAATTGCTTTTTGTCACTAGAAATTCTTTCTACTACAATACTACATTAATAGGGACATGTTTTGCTCGTCTACCAAGCATCCTCAGCCTTTATAACTTGTCTCAAGGTTAAGTTATATCATTATTAACTTTACTTATAACTAATTTGTACTTCCTCCCGAAGGTATCACCACCTTGACGAAGGCAAAATATATTTTGCCGGGTGTTTATTGGAGGCTTGCGTGGTCAAATGATCCTTAGAGCTATGCTGGAGGGAGCATCTGCTCCTGGTAGGGCCACCCAAGCCGGACAGGTCTAAGGTGATGATCCAGACTAAGAGTGATACCCTGGTCCTCCAGGTTGGGGGTTGAGCGTAGGGTTAACTCCCCTACCTCGTAAAAAAAAAAAAAACTGTTACGGATACCTTAAGAATGAATAAAGCAGGACTGGAAAACTTGGTGACGAACCGGCGAGAAAAGCGGCTAAAGAGAAGGAAAAAGGATATTATATTAGCAACGTGGAATGTTAAGACATTGAAGAGACCTGGCAAGTTGAAAGAATTAAGGAATGAAATGGATAAGTATGGAGTGAAAATAGCAGCTCTACAGGAACTGAGATGGAAAGGGCAAGGGATGATGATGTCTGGACAACATATCTTGATGTACAGTGGAGAAAAAACAGGCAGTAATGGCACAGGATTCCTCATACATAAGTCGGTAAAGCAAAGCGTGATCAACTTTACTCCAATCAATGATAGGATGTGCTCTGTGAGAATTAGGGCAAAATTCTTCAACGTAACGGTGTTTTGTGTGTACGCCCCTACTGAGGAGGCAGAAGATGAGAAGAAAGATGCATTTTATACTAAATTGGAGGAAGAAATTAATAAAGTTCAAAGGCATGATGTGAAAATTATCCTTGGAGATTTAAATGCAAAAATTTGAAGAGAAGAGGTGTACAAACACTTAGTAGGGAAGGAAAGCCTGCATGAAGTAAGTAATGATAACGGATTGAGATTGATTGATTTTGTGAGTGGAAAGCAGATGATAATTAAAAGTACTTGGCATCCTAGGAAAAACATTCACAAGGAGACCTGGATTTCACCAGATGGTTTGACAAGAAATCAAATAGACCATGTTATCATAGACAGTCGACATGCATCAGATATTATGGAAGTTAGAAGCTGCAGAGGTGCTGATGCAGATACAGACCACTATCTTGTTAGAGTCAAGTACAGACAAAAAACAGATTTGGCAAGAACGGGAAAAGTAACAAGAAAGGCAAAGCACAATATTGAAGGTCTAAAAAATGAGGAATTGCAAGAGAAATACAAAAAGAAAATGGCTGAATCTTTGGAAATAAAAAGGGAATTATGGAAGAAAGGAGAAGTGGAAGATAAATGGGAGATACTGAAAACAACTATCAGTGAAGTTGCAGATAGTACCCTGGGAAAGAAGAAATTGGTAAAGAGAGCAGAATGGTTTGATGAGGAATGTTCAACATTAATCCAAGAGAGGAATGATGCTAGGAACAGAATGCTTCAAAGGAGAACAAGACAAACAGTAGAAGAGTATAGAGAGAAACGAAGAAGAGCAGATAAGATATGTAGATATAAGAAAAGAGCTTTTGAAAGAAAGAGAATTGAAGAACTGGATGAAATGAAGGTTAGAAACGAGGTACGACAGAGGATTTCAACCAAGAGCTGTTTTCTTCAAGGATAAAGATGGAAACCTTCTGGGTGATAAAAGCAAAGTGCTTGGAAGATGGCAGGAGTATTTTTACGAGTTACTCAATGGAAATAATGAAGATGATAGAGAGGAGGAAAATATAAATGTTGATGGGGAAGAAAGAGAATTGGAAGAGGAATCAGTAAAACAGCCAGACTTAGAAGAGGTCAAAGCTGCAATTAATGCATTAAAGAATAATAGATCCCCAGGTGAAGATGGAATGGAGTCAGAGCTGTTGAGATATGGGGGAGAGGGAATAGAAAAGGCTGTTTATGAATTGATTAAGGAGGTTTGGACAAAGGAGGAAATACCCAAGGATTGGACATTGGGTATAATTTACCCAATACATAAAAAGGGAGATAAGGCAGTATGTGGAAATTATCGAGGGATCACCTTGCTGGATGGAACATACAAGGTTTTTGGTAAGGTACTAGCCTTAAGATTGGAATTATGGATGGAAAGAATATTAGGGGATTACCAAGCAGGTTTTAGAAAACATCGCTCTACTCTGGATCAGATATTTATATTACGACAAGTGCTAGAGAAATTTTATGAATATGTGGATTTTAAACAGGCATATGACAGTCTAGATAGGAGTAAAATTTACAAGATTATGAAAGAATTTGGAATTCCAAGGAAATTGATTAGATTAACAGAAATTACTTTGAAAACAACAGTATGCAAGGTGAGAGTGGAGCAAGATCTGTCAGAGGAGTTTTTAGTGGAGAGAGGACTAAGACAGGGAGATGTACTTTCCACACTGCTTTTTAACCTAGCATTGGAAAAAGTAATCCGTCAATTGCCCATCAACCCAGGGAGAACCATTTTGAACAGATTAGTACAAGTGATAGCATATGCTGATGATGTAGCAATAATTGCAAGAAATGAAAGAGCTCTTGAAGAGAGCTACTCAGTATTAGAAGAGAAAGCACGGGACCTAGGACTAGAAGTGAATATAAACAAAACAAAATATATGAAGATGGGAGATACAGAGGGAGTAAGAGGAAGGACTCCAGTAAGATTAAATGGGAAGGAATATCAAAGAGTCACATCTTTCAAATATCTAGGCTCTATAATAACAGAGGACAATAAAACCTCCGTGGAAATACAGGAGAGGATAACAAGTGGAAACCGATGCTTTTACGCCTTGCAAAATATGTTTAAATCCAGGAATGTCAGCAGGAATACAAAAATTAAAATATACACAACAGTACTAAGACCAATAGTTATGTATGGATCAGAATGCTGGGTGACGACCTCCAGAGAAGAACAGTGGCTATTACGGTGGGAAAGGAAGATATTGAGAAAGATATTCGGTGCAATAAGAGAGCAGGATGGGTGGAGAATGAGGACAAATGTAGAGCTGCAAGGACTGTTTGGCCAGCCAGATATTGTTACTAAAATTAAGCAGGGAAGAATTAGGTGGGCCGGTCATGTTCAGAGAATGGCAGAAACCTGCACCGTTAAAAAGGTGTTTATAGGGAAACTTGATGGAAGGAGGAGGAGAGGAAGACCCAGGAAAAGATGGATTGATGATGTTGAGGATGACCTTAGAAAGTTAGGAGTTAAACGTTGGAGAAGAAAAGCTGAGGACCGAGATGAATGGAGGCAGGTGATAAAGGAGGCCAAGGACCTACAAGGACTGTAGCGCCGACCAGTAAGTAAGTAAGTAATTTGTACTTAATTATAATCTTGGTACTAAATAGTAAAATACATTAACAGAGTGACATTTATATACACAATGAAAGGAATAACAATTACAATAACAGTGTTAAAATTCGAATAAACACTGGTTCTATTAACACTGATGTCCACAACATGGTAATATTTTAACAACAATAAGATTTGGCTAAAATTCTCATAAATTTAGTTTTTTCTAGCTCAATTGTTAGTAAGCTTTTATGTAGTTTTAACATGGTTCATGACTCTAATTTTAAGTAGTACAATACATAAAAGCTTACTAACAATTGAGCTAGAAAAAAACAAAATTGATGAGAATTTTAGCCAAATCTTATTGTTGTTGGGATATTACCGTGTTGTGGACATCAGTGTCAATAGAACCAATGTTTATTCGAATTTTAGCACTGTTGTTTTAATTGTTATTCCTTTCATTGTGTAACTTATATAAATGTCACTCTGTTTAATGTATTTTACTATTTAGTATCAAGATTATAATTAAGTACAAATTAGTTATAAGTAAAGTTAATAATGATATGACTTAACCTTGAGACAAGTTATAAAGATTCAGGATGCTCGGTAGACAAGCGAAACATGTCCCAATTAATGTAGTACTGTAGCGGAAATAATTTATAGCTATAAAAAAACAATTATGTATTGAATAGGTGGAAAACAAAAATAAAAATTGTATGCAATTTATATCAAGTTTCGATAAGGGTCTAAACATGAGAATAGTTACATGCAAGTCCAATAACTTGGGAGATGTCGCTTGCAGCCGGGGACAGACTAACTTGCTCCTTTCACCTTGAAACTGTCACAGTATAATAATAGCAACATACATATGCAGTGATTGGGTAACATCTTATTTAATTTATGTAAATTACAGTCAAACGAAGAGTATAGTTATACTGAACAATGAGAATACACACCCATGCAATGCACTAGTATATAAAGTAGAATTTTTTATATGTAGAATGATATTTTCTTAATAAACTTGATTTACCACAAAATCTTTTGGTGCGGTTTGATCTGTTGTGTTTTTCACATGTCATTTTAGTACATTCATTTCAAAAGATTCTAAAAGTCTGTTCAGATGTGAGACCATATTCTCACTGTATTGTTCACCTAAAATATGACACAGTGGCTATATGTTGTGTTTGTTTTACTTGTGTTCTGCTGCATTAAAATTTTATAACAACTTTCCTTGCAGAAGATTTTCCTTACTTTCAAGAATCACTTTTTTCCTCTCCTCCAGTGTTACAACAACCCTTGACGTACCACACATTGTACCTTACGTGTTCAATGACTGAATTCTACACTACAATTGAACTCAATCACCAAGCTGACAATAAACATAACAGTAGTACACCTTATTCAAACATTTTTCCATACAAAAACATTTCAAAATGATCTCGTATATTGTCAGCTTGTTCATTCGTGCTCCTCCGTTCATTGTCACAGGTGGTTTACAACTTTATTTACCGGTAGGCTATGGAGAGAATGAGGAAGAGTGACAGTATACAGAGCGGCCCACTTAAAACTTTCACCACAAATATATCTGGAACAACAAGAGATATTGAAAAATAACTTTCACGGGTATGAAGGCAGGGAAGGGGCTAATTAAAGTAAATACTATGAGCCAGTCAAAAACATAAGAAGGTATGATTTTCAACATAAACTTACATTTTTTATTAATGGACATCCTATATTATTTCTTGCACAATCGTTAACATGACAAATCACATAAGGAATGGCATTTGTTTCATTGCAATAGGTCAATTACATCTCGAGGTATTGCAATGTGAAGTTAATGCTTGACATAAATAAATGCACAGCAGTTGCACATCCCAAATTTCAAGTACAAACCTCACGTTCCTCTTAATCACGATGTGATTGACGTACTATGATGCGACAAGCGCTGTACTTAATGTTATTTGCACTGTTACACTGGGCAACAAAATTTAAATTTTTGTTTGTTAAATGGAAGTGAAAGGGTGTTTCTGGTACACTTTTTTCTGCTGATTTCAAATCTGTTTTTAGAATTTTTCTATCACGCACAGTTTTTGAGTAATTTTCAAAAAATTAAAAAATGTTAAAAATTGTTATTCCTACTAAAATTTATTATCTTAACTTAAATTGAATGTACATGCATTTTAAGTTACATACACTTTTATCTGCTCATTTCAAATTCGTTTTTAGAATTTTTCCATCACTCACAGTTTTTGAGTAATTTTCAAAAAATTAAAAAACATGTTGTTGTTCCTACTAAAATTTATTATCTAAACTTAAATTTCATTTACATACCTAAAAGGTATGAGAGGTAGATTTTCGGCTGAACTTAGCTTGAGGAACATCCCTTTTGAGTGACCAGCAGTAGTCAGCCAGCATATCTGGACCCCATTTTCCCTGGTAACGGCTTTCAAATTCGACGATGTCTTGATGGAAACTTTCCCCGTGTTCGTCTGAGACTGTGCCGAGATTTTCAGGGAAAAAGTCAAGATGCGAGTCCAAGAAGTGTATTTTAAGAGACATATTACATCCCATGTATTTATAGTTTTGTAGGAGTTCACTAATATGTTCCCTGTAATTCTCTGACCTGTAGTTTCCTAGAAAGTTTGTGACCACCTTCTTAAATGATGACCATGCAGCTAGTTCGTATGTTTTTAACTTGCTTTCAAACACTACATCTTTCATCAGTTCTTTGATCTGAGGACCAACAAATATGCCTTCCTTTAGTTTAGCTACAGATATTTTTGGAAATTTGGTTTGGAGATATTGAAATGCATCCGTACTATGATCAAGTGCTTTTACAAAATTCTTAATCAAACCTAGTTTTATGTGTAATGGGGGCAGTATGATTTTGTCAGATGCAACAAGAGGCTGATGAACGACATTTTACTGTCCTGGAGTAAATGACTGTCTTTTTGGCCAGTTCTTTTTTATATAGTGATTATTTCTATCTCAACTATCCCACTTGCATAAAAAGCAGCAACATTTTGTATATCCTAACTGCAAACCAAGTAAGAGAGCTACAACTTTCAAATCTGAACATATCTGCCAGGAATACTTTTCATACTGGATAGCGGATAGTACCATTTTCATGTTCTCATATGATTCCTGTAAGTTAGCTGCATGGGCTACAGGAACTGATGGACACGTATTTCCATTGTTAAGCAGTACCGCTTTCAAGCTTCCTTTTGAAGAATCAATGAATAAACGCCATTCTTCTGGATTATGCTGCTGCCCTAGTAACTCGAAGAGACCTGTAACATCATTGCAGAAAACTAGTTCTTCCTTTTTAGAAAAAAGATGCTCAAATTCCTTTTGACGTTGGCTGAAGAAGCAGACTTTGGTATCTTTCTCTATAAGGTTCCAGCCTTTTAGTCTTGAAGCGAGTAATTATGATTTGGCTTTAGACAAATTAAGATCACGAACCAAATCATTTAGATCTGATTGTGTAAGTAAATGAGGCTCAGAAGAAGCAGCAGAACTTTCTACAAAGGGTTGGTCATCATCCATTTTATCATCACATAACTCTTCACCAACATCAACTTCTTCATCTCCATGCATCAACGATCTATCTGGTGGAGAAGGTATAGGAAGCCCTGGACCATGTAGAACCGGTCTGGTTGCTGATTTCAGAGACAGATATACAACTGTATGTTTTGACTTTGAAGATATACCAGAGATATTAGTCACACAAAAATAGCAATCGGTCAAATGATCCGTAGGTTCCCTCCACTGCATCGGAATTCCAAAACGCATATGGCGAGTCCCCTTCATCCATCCAGTCAGTAGAGTTACACATGAAGCACACATATGTTAGGGGCCCAGTTCTGATTCAGATCCATCTTGCAATCAAAATACAACTCATAAGCTTCCTTAATTAAAGTAGTAACACTTCGCCTCTGCGCTTTAAGGGTTAACTCGCCACATATATTACAGAAACTATCTGGTTTATTTTTACAGTTGCGAGGCATTTTTCACACAATAAAATAAAACACTACTGTATATTGAACACAAACTATCTCCTTTCAATAGACTTTGGAAGCACAACTCTATGCAGACAGTCGCATGAAAGAAATCTCTAATTCAACTGACAACTGCAATGTTTTAAAGTTTCTAATTGTTGTGGCAACAATGAATAATATGGAATTCTGTATAAAAAATATAGTAAGAGTATGATAAACCAACAATTATAATAGTTTATTAATCTTTGTTAATGGTAGCATGCTAACCCGTAAATATGAAAACAAAGATTTGAAATTACAAAAAAACTGTGGGTGATGGGAAGTTTCTGGTTTCATATTCGTAATCAGCACACAAAAGTACATAAGAATCACCATAAATTATACATTTAACAAAATCATTGTTGACCAGTGTTATCACGAGGGCTGAAAATAAGAATAGGGTTTCCTGCCACAGCAAAGGGATATGTAAATAACGGTTTCTCTCTTGCATGTTTTATTTACCTACACAGTGCAGTACAGTACTCTGTATTTTACTAACTTCAAAATGTACATAATTCGTACAGCAAAGTTTAATGTCACCGGTCGGTGTAAGACAACCCATTACAACCCTCGCCTCTGAAGGTCTGTACTGGAACGGAACAATATGATCGCTGCTGTGTGTGCGTGTAAACGGTTCTCTACGAAGAAGGTCGACGTGATGGAGGTACTTTTGGGTAAACGACACTGGTGTACTGTACACAGTAATTGGTATCAATGTTTTAAACATGGCATTATTTTACCTGTAGATCCTTTCTAGGCATTTGACATGGTTTTCACAAATGAAGAAATGGTTGACATGTTATTACTTTATGGAGAATGTCGCCAAAATGGCACACAAGTAGCACAACTATATGCACAGCATTACCCTAATAAGACATCATCCAACCCGTCCTTTCTTCACTAATATTGTTAGAAAACTTTACATGACAGGAAGCTTGTCTCCAAGAATGTGGGTCCGAAGCAAGAGAGTAACACATGAAGCAGCAAAAGTAGCAATTCTGGGAGCCGTTGCAATAAATCCTCATGCCAGTTCTCGTGAAATGGAAAGACAGATTTGAATCCCTCGAACAAG
Organism: Anabrus simplex; assembly: GCF_040414725.1. Classification (NCBI taxonomy): domain Eukaryota; kingdom Metazoa; phylum Arthropoda; class Insecta; order Orthoptera; family Tettigoniidae; genus Anabrus; species Anabrus simplex. The sequence goes on from NC_090275.1 coordinate 84,231,972, forward strand.
TGTGCTGCGCATTCTTCACAGGCATAAATACCACCCATACCACTTGTCACTACATCACGTTTTTCACGACAATGACTTTCAAATTCATCTGGAATACTACCAGTGGGTTCTGCAGCAAGGCCATGACATTATGTGTAGGATACTGTTTACTGAAAAAGCCACATTTACAAACCATGGGAACGTCAACTTTCACAATGAGCATTACTGGGCAACGGAAAACCCACATTGGCTTTGTCAGGTAGAACATCAACATCAGTGGAGCATCAGTGTATGGTGTGGTATTGTATGACAACACACCATTGGCCTGTGTTTCATTGATGGCACACTTACTGGGTGAAAGTACAGGCAGTTCTTGAGACATACCTTACCTGTACTAATGGAAGACCTACCTCTGAATTTGCATCAAATAATGTGGTATCAGCATGATGGATGCCCTGTGCATAATGCCATAATGGCAAGAAATGCACTAAACCAACAATTCCCAAATCGATGGACAGGATGAGGCAGTCCTGTTCAGAGATTTTCAGTGTGATCGCCGGACCTCACCCCATTAGATTTTTTTCTTTGGGGAAATGTGAAAAATGTTGTATATCAACAGGTTTCAACAACAATGGACAACATAAAAGACCATATTACCGCTAACTGTGCTGCAATAACACCAGAAACACTGACAACTGTGAGTTGATCCATGTTGGAGCATGCACAGCAGTGTACCCATGTAAATGGCGATCTCTTCGAACATGCTTTGTAGAGTTTCTGCTGTGAGAAATCTGCTTGAATACCGCCGTATAGGTTTGTGTGTTTCTAAGAAGTTTGTTTTGTACATGCTACTGTACAAACATACAAATTTCAATTGTAATGTAGTAGTTAAAAACTGATCAGTATCATGTCCTGTACTTGTCATGTAACATTATGTAATTGACATACAACTACGTACAGTACACCAGCATTTTCCCCCTCTGCTAGATCCTTGGTCAGCCATTGATTATGAAATACTCCAACTGGTGATATTCAATTTTGTTAGTTATGTCCATTCTAATACTGTTCAATAGTAGAGATCAACAGAACATGAACGAGTAAACCCTTTCTTTATTTTCCATTCTGTGACTGGAAATCGGTATTGTTTCAAGCCCTCTTTATAACAATGCAAATAACATTAAGTACAGCGCTTGTCGCATTGTAGTATGTCAAACACATTGCGATTAACCCATTAAGGACCAAGCACTGAAAAAACATAGGTTTTTGGAATATTATTGTATATTTCTCTTGAAATTAGATCAGAAAGACCAGAAAATGTGGGAACAAAAAGTATTTACAAATAGTTTAGGTTCAGCATAATGTTGCTTTTACGCAACTTTGGGCCTAGTAGGCATCTTCATTTAGCGAGAGTGAAATTGTTGGAAATGGTTTGAATGAAGATGAATATTGCATTTTTGACACTTGTAAATTGTTGTGCTCTTGCACAGTCGGCATCTTCTTCTAGCTTTGTTTTTTCCTTGGATTATGAAATGTCCTATTTGATCACAACGCACTTCCGTGGGTAAAGCTGCCTTTGACGGTCATCCATAATTAGAATTGTCTCTCCCTTCTATGCCAGTTTCCTTATTGCCTTCCCCATCATCACCACATTCATCATCATCTTTAGTGTCATCCCCTTCAGATTTCATCAGGGCCAGAGCAATATATGATTTAAATTGCAGCTGAGAGATTTTTTCATCGTTTACTAGTCTATGTATTTTCCAAGAATTTACAATGACACTGTCAATCAAATAAACAAACAGAGGCCACCACCACTTTTTACCCCTAACTCGAATCCTGTAATTGGCAACGCTATTGTCGTGCAGATGATTGTATATCCGATTCTCCTCAAATGTTGAAGTTCCTCCAGTATGAAGCAGTATGGTGCAAAGATTTTGTCGGATTCAGTAACAATGCTATAGTAGCTGCTTCGCCATTTGCAGAACTTGTGAATCAAAGTACAGTGAACAAAGTACAGGTGACTTACCACCTACATTGATTTTTATTTCTTCCAATTTTAGTCTACTCTTCTGATGTTGGTGAAGAAGTATAGACAGGAGCAACTTTTCTCCAGTTAGGGAGCTGCTCCTTCTTCCTTTCTGCTTGCTTTTTAGGTTTCTTTACAGCTGACCCTCCATGTACATACTCCGGTTCTTGTTCAGTACTTACATGTACTTCAAAGGTACCAGCCACGTCACGTACTTGTTCCTCTTCCACAAGACAAAGTCTTTTTCATCCGTTACTTCATCGACATCAGGGAAAATACAGACAGTGTCAATGTTATCTGCATTCACTGAGTCATCATCATCTTCTTCTACTTCTTCTAAGATAGCTACGAGTTCTGCCACAGTTAGTGTTTTCTGGTTGATGTGACACATGTCGGAAAACAATGAAATCCTAATATAAATACGAAAGATGTTATACATAAATCCACAGCAAAAAGTCTTATTTGTAAAATAATTCATTTTTAATACAGTTTAGCATACGGTTCCTTCCTTGCGATTTTGTTTCTTTATCAGCACACAATTAGAGTTTCATGCTTCCTCACTGCAGTACAGTCCGGCTTCATGGCTAAATGGTTAGCGTTCTGGCATTTGGCCACAGGGGTCCCGGGTTCGATTCCCGGCAGGGTCGGGAAGTTTAACCATCATTGGTTAATTCCTCTGGCACGGGGACTGGGTGTATGTGTTGTCTTCATCATCATTTCATCCTCATCACGACGCACAGGTCACCTACGGGTGTCAAATCGAAAGACCTGCACCTGGAGAGCCGAACATGTCCTAAGACACTCCCGGCACTAAAAGCCATACGCCATTTCATTTCATTTTTACTGCAGTACAAACACACACTTCAACAATGAAGGATGGAACTGAGTTACAAGTACAGTCAAGTGAGCAGTTTATGAATCAGGAATACATACTTGTTAATCCCAAAGTTGCGTAAACACAACATTATTGTAAATTTCAAAAAGAGGCTTCACGTGATAGATTCATTGTGTGAAAAAGACCTATTGTCTTACAAGTATGTCTATAAAATTTGAATATATAAAAATAGACACAAAATATCTATTCTATTTCTGAAAAAAATTTAGAACTCAACCTGGTTAGATGTTGTGATTTTCTTCAATAATAAAAAATTCAGAAAAAATGCCATTACATGTATTTAGCGTAGACAACTGGATCAACAATATTTCTAGGATGTTCCTTCAATAAATCGATGCTTAAAATTAAAATTCACTGCAACCTTAAGTTGGGACAAGGACAAAAATAAAATGTTGCGTTAACGCAACGTTGGGCCTTAATGGGAAGAAGAACGTGAGGTTCACGCTTGAATCTCGGGATATACAACTGCTGCGCATTTCGTTTACCTCAAGCATCAACTTCATGTTGCAATACCTCGAGATGTAATTGACCTACTGCGATGAAACAAACGGCATTCCTTATGTGATTTTTCATGTTAACGATTACACAAAAGATAATACAGGGTGTCTTCTTCTTCTACTTTTGCTACCAATCTTTCCCACACCTGTGGGGTCACGGGTTCGAACTGTGTCGCACATGTGGACCTGGCCCTGTTTTACGGCCGGATGCCCTTCCTGACGCCACAACCCTATATGGAGGGATGTAATCACTATTGTGTGGTTTTGTGGTGGTTGGTAGTGTGGTATACTGTCTGAACATGATGAGGAGTGTTGGGACGGACACACACACCCAGTCGCCAAACCAGAAGAATTAATCAGAAGTAATTAAAATCCCTGATCTGGCTTGGAATTGAACCCTGGACCCTCTGAACAGAAGGCCAGTACGCTGACCATTCAGCCAATGAGTTGGACAAGAGATAATACACAGTGTCCATTTAAAAAAAAAAGTTTATGTTGAAAATCATATTTTCTTACATTTTTGACTGGCTCATAGTATTTACTTTAATTAGTCTCTTCCCTGCCTTCATGCCCATGAAAGTCATTTTTCAATATCTCTTGTTGTTCCAGATATATTTGCATTTTAATAATAATAATAATAATGTTATTGTCTTTATGTCCCACTAACTACATTTTTGTTGTTGTTGTTGGAGATGCAGAGGTGCCGGAATTTAGTCTCGCACAAGTTCTTTTACGTGCCAGTAAATCTACCGACACGAGGCTGACGTATTTGAGCACCTTCAAATACCACCGGACTGAGCCAGGTTCGAACCTGCCAAGTTGGGGTCAGAAGGCCAGCGCCTCAACCGTCTGAGCCACTCAGCCCGGCATTGTAAGTTTTACGTGGGCCATTCTGTATATTGCAGACGTACCCCAGAAATGAGAAACTACATCAAATGGCCAGATGTGAAAATGGTTGACTGTATTTTCCCTGAGACAGATGCACAGTAATAAAATATGTATTTGGTTACTGTTATGACCAGCCGTTTCATTCAGGTCATTCCATGGAATGTACCCTATCTCACCACTGATCACAGTGAGGTGACCGCTTAATTCTCAACCACAGATATGCGGTCTCTCCAACCACCCCAAATTTTCACAAGTGTAAATCAACCCACTTCTCCTACTTTATGAATGTAAGCATGCACCTACTTCCTGATGAGAAGCTGGTTGCACAGTGTACTTACTGGTGTTCAGCGGTCACATAGACTGCACATCTGTGTTTATGCAAATGATTTTACTCTTTCTCTCAGCGTATGCTAGACAAGGACATGCACAGAAAGTTAGTGTTTAGTTCCATTTTTATTTTATTTTATTCTCTGTCTTTTGCTTCTTAATGGAATTTCACTGATATGTCTATATGTCTATTTGTGCATTTACAAGTAACTTGTTAAGACGGAAGTCATACTTCCCAGTGTCGACTCAGTTAAATATAACTTTCAGTCTGTCAAACAGACAAGTTAAATTTAAATATTACGCTATAAGTTAACAACATACCTGCAAAAATCAGATTAAGGAATAAAAATACACACTATTTAATTCCTTGTTTAATAACTTAATGTGCAATTTTTTCAGGTGGGTTATAGTGTAATATTTATATTTAACTTGTGTGTTCGACAGACTGAAAAGCTTTTAAGTTGTATTTATAAGCAGTAGCTGGCATGAGAATGAGAATTTATGATATTACTTAAAGATCACAATATATTACATAACACTATTTTTATTAATCTGGCAAAGAAATATAAATGGACACCATGCAATGTATTTCACATCCATCGTTTCCATTTTTTACCAACAACATTAGATACGGCAGCTTCATCAGACCGGATGTCACTCTCATTATGCATGTCTGCAGTGAAGGGTTTAAGGTGGGGATATTAACACAGGCTTTATGGGAAAATTGATAGGTTCCAGACAAAAATGGGTCATTTGTTGAGGTAGCCGGCAAGTGAAGATGCCCGTTTAGGCACGTTTTACTGAATTTTCATAACAGTTGAGTTCATTGCAGGAGTGCAGATAGCCATTGTCACATGGAGTTTGTGCTTGTTAGCTGTTGTCGCGTGTGGTATGCAAATAGCCCTCCCAAAATTACCCTATAATTATATAATTGGAAAGAGTGCACATCATCAATTAACAAGTGATGTGGCTGTTTTATTTCTGAAAGATCCGTGAAATGATTGAAACGGTGTTCAAATTACTATAAGACTTTCAATGCAATTATTCAAAGACCTAGTAGGCCTACATGTTTTATGAAATGACCAGCTGTGAAAATGGTCAACTTTATTACTGTGTGTCTGTCTGAGGGAAGAACGAAGTATTTGGAACCGTTATGGCCAGCTATTTCATTCAGATCATTCCATGGAATGTAGGCTATCTCGCTGCTGACCACAGTGTGAGGTAACTGCTTAATCATCAACCGCAGATGTGAGGTCTCTCCAACCACCCCAAATACTAGAGTTGATAAATGTGAATGTCAGTAATGAACTTAATATTTTATATTACTGGTCATATTTTCTCTCAGTGAATTGTTACTGCTTTCTTAATAAATATTTCTCATTATTTTACTCTTATCTTTCTTTGCCAGACCTCTGGCCTGTCTGATGGCCAAGTCTATAGGGTCTGACACCGTGGTTAGCCAGTTTGAGTCCTGTTGGTGGAAAAAAATTTCACCATCAGAATGTTGGCCAGCCAGGCAGAAGAGGAGACTTGGTGGAATACAATTTCTAATCACTAGATTGCATGCCAAAGGCGTGGATTCAATTCCCAACCTCTCTGTTGTGTTCATATGGAGTAAGGGCATGTGACCCTGCTGATGGTGATTTGTTTGTCGGATGGAGAGCATTAAACCTTGAGCATACCCCTTGATATTATTTGACAGGAGTAGGCTATGTGCCGACATTGAGTTTCACCTTTTTATGTTTCATGTTAACTGCATTTGACCTAGTTAGAAAAACGTTCATCTTCTGTGATTACATTTCCCAAGTACTTGAAACTTTTAACACTTTCAGAATTTTAACATTCAATTTTATTTTTCCTCTTCTTTCCATCACAAAAGATGGAAAGATAACCAAGGAAATTGGGAAAAGAATACAAGAAGCAAACAGCTTCTACCAGAGTGTAAGGAGTATTTTGTGAAACCAAGATATCCTGAAGAAATGTAAGAAAGTATTATATTCAACCTATTATGAACCCATACTAACCTATGCAGCTGGATTGTGGAATACAACAAAATGAGAGAAGAGTAGAATACAGGCAGCGGAGATGAAATTCTTAAGAGGTATCGAGGGCAAGACCAGAAAGGATAGAATTAGAAATGAAGAGATAAGGAAAAGGACAGGAATCTTGAAACTTCAAGACAGGATAGAAACAACAAAGCTAAAGTGGT